>NC_020494.1:22999683-23007636 GCF_000184155.1 Fragaria vesca subsp. vesca | reverse complement strand
AAGAGAGCAAGTTCAGTTGAGTGCTAGTAGTTAGACTAGACAGGATAGCTAGGTGTTGTGCTATCCTCTGAGTTGTGAGTCTTGTAAGAAGTGTCTTTACAATAGTGGAATAGTTTGTCTCTCAAGGGTCAGAGGCACGCAGTTTTTCTCCCTGGTTGCAGGGTTTCTGAGTATAAAAAACGTACTGGTGTTATATCTTTTACTTTCAGTACTTGCCTTTTTATTTACACAACTTAGTCTCACAGCAAACAGGATAGTACAATCTTTGCTATCCTTGTGTGCGGGATAGAGCAAAAAAGTTGTCAGGGCCTATTCACCCCCCCCCCTCTAGGACCTTCAAGTGGTATCAGAGCAGGTCACTAGCTTGCTAGTGAGATCCCCTCTGTGTCCCGAGAATGGACTGTTATAGAGGCCCTACCCCTGTGAATACTCCACCATTCTTTAATGGAACAAACTATTCACAGTGGAAGGTGATGATGACTGCCTTCCTTATCTCCCAAGATGATGGGAGACAATGGACGATTGTCGAAGAGGGATGGATACATCCCATGAGTCCTATGATTGAGGGATCTGCTGTTTCCATGCAAAAACCCAAATCAGAATGGGACGATAATGAAAAGGGTGATTTCAGAATGAACACCAAAGCTCTTAATAGCTTGTTCTCGGCCTTGTCTGAAAAGGAACGGAGAAGAATCATTACTTGTCCTACCGCCAAAAGCGCATGGAATACCTTGGCCACAACCTATGAAGGTAACTCTAAGGTAAAAGCTCAAAAACTTCAAAGTCTGTTTCTTGAATTTGAGGAACTGAACATGAGGGAAGATGAGAGTATAGATGAGTTTCATGGTCGTCTCCTTAGTGTCACCAACCAGTGTCAAGGATTGGAAGATCCCATTGCATTCCATAGGATTGTTAAGAAATTTCTTCGTGCTCTTCCTCCTAGTTTTGAGGCTAAGCAAATTGCCATAGAAGAAGCCCAAGATCTAGACACATATACCTTAGATGAACTGGTAGGGAACTTGAAAACCTATGAGTCTAAGAGAATGAAGTCTAGAAAGGAGAAGACCATAGCCCTATCCACTGTTAGAGAGCCAGAAGAAAAAGAAACAGAACCCGAGTTTGATGAGGGTAGTTTAGAAGCCTACATGTCCAAACAGTTTGATAAGCTGCTTAGGAAAAGAATGTCTTTTCTTTCTGATCGCAATATGACCAGAGGTGCTTCTCCTAGGAATCCTAGAACCAATGATCCTACAGGTGATAGGAATCCTAAACCTAGATCCCTCCAGAGGATTGATAGATGCCTTGAATGTGGTGGTGTTGGCCATAGGGTTGTCGAGTGTCCAAGTAGGAAAAATAAATCCCACAAAGCCTACAAAGTAACCTGGAGTGATAGTGAGTCTGAGTCATCCTATGACCATGATGAGACTGTAGCTTTTATTACCTCTGTTATGCTAGACGAATCCTTTGAGGATGATGACTCTGACATGACCATGCATAATAAGTGTGCTAGGTTAGTTTCTGCCTCGAAGTCCATGCTTGCAAAGATTGAAGTTCTCACTAATGAGCTTTCAAAATGCAAGGAGACTAAAGTAGGGATACATGAGAAGTTCATATCCCGTAAGTCAAAATGGAAAGCCGAAAAGGTCTGTCTAGAGAACCAAGTGTTGTCCTTACAAACTAGCTTAGACGTACAGACTAAACTGGTTTCCACACTATCCTCTGAAAAGTCAGATCTTCAGAAAGCTTTGAGTGAGTCACGTCACCAATTTGAGAAGTTCTCTCTTGGATCTGAAAAGTTGACCAAAATCTGTGGTTTGGGTAGGTCCGATAAGGACAAAACCGGTCTAGGTTTCGTGCCAGGAAGTAGCTCTAATCAGGGTAGCAAGACCATGTTTGTGAAAAGCAAAGATCCCCTAAATTCCACTACCATAGAGTCTACTATCCCACAACGTTTTGTTCCCACTTGTCATTTTTGTGGAATCATAGGACACATTCGTCCTCATTGTAGGAAGTTAAGATCCAGTCAGCGAAACTGTAGGAAGTCACAGAAGAAGGAGAGTCTCAACACTCTTCAGTCATCTTTAGAAAACTCCCTGAAAGAACTGTCAAGGATAGCACAGAACCTTGCCATCCCAAAGCCTAAGATTCTTGTTAAGAAACCAATGGAGAGAAGGAGAGCAAACCCGAAAGTGGGAAGGCCAAGAGTCCTAGTTGACTCCAAACCCTTACATGACCATGGTCATGACTCAGATGAATATTTGTCATGCTTCTTTACAAGAGTCTACTTCAATCCTAAACCTCAGGATATGATAGATGCCATATGCAATGTTGATCTCACTGACCTTTCTATTAGGAAACCCAACTCCTGGTTTGTGGATAGCGGGTGCTCTAGGCATATGACCAGTAATCCAAAGTGGTTCACATCCATTCATAAATCCTACCCATACGGTAATGTTGTGTTTGGTGATGGTGCTAAAACCAAAATCATATGATGTGGGACAGTTAGCACTTCTGGTCTCCCTAGTCAGGGGATTAAAAAGCCAGTGTCCTAGTGTGAGTCGGTTTGTTGATAAGCATGACTCGATTATCTTTGACCAAACAAAATGCTTGAAACCTGATGGTAAAGGTTGAAAGTATCATGGAAGGTGAATGTGTCACCTGAATCATCTGGACATTGTGAAGCTATCTTCAAAAGAGAGTGTAAGAAGGATACCAAAGCCTGTTGGTATCCCTTGAGGTATGTGTAGGGATTGTAAGATGGGTAAGTTGTCTCATGGTTCACTTGGTGACGTTAACCTATTTCTAATGTGCTTAGACAAACTAAGGGTAAGTCAAGTGGACTGGTAAACTATGTTGCTATCCTCAAATGTTTGATTGATATGATATCCTCTTCTTGCTTATGTATGGTTTTGTGTCCATAATTGTTATAACTGATTTGCATGATGATATTTATATCAATGCCTTGCAAGAGGAGCTGGACCAGTTTAAAAAGCCTTGCTTGATGTTGTTTGTGACACTTAGTTCATAGATCCAAACTCCTAGGATTCTTAAGCTTCACCCATCCTGATTATGTGTACATGTTAGTCAATGCCCTTTTTGGCCATAAGCAAGTTTCTAGAGCTTATGAGAGACTGTTCACACACTTGATTGAAAATGGTTATGTGAGAGGTTCAGTTACAAAACCATATTTGTCAAAGGCACCTCAAGGCACATTATAATTGCACAAGCTCATTGTGTTTTTGTTCCATTTTTGATATTTTTGGTTGGTAAGTTTACCACTCTGATGGAAATATTTGAGATGAGTCTTTTTAAGTTACTTTATGGGTTTACATGTTGTGCAAATAGAATGTATGTTTATTTGTCAGTACATATATGCCATCCAGTAATTTAGGATGGAAACTTGCACTGCCATCCAGAATCCGATAGGCACGAGCTGTAAGATCAATGCCGATCTGGAAGGTTTGGATGTTGATCAAACCCATTACAAGAGCTTAATTGATGTTCTCTTGTACCTCACAACCATAGGGCTTGTCATTGTCAAGCCAACCCCAAGGGATCCCATGTGAAGGCGGTAAACCGTATCTATAGATTCCATTTTTGGTACTTGTGATTTTGGTCTTAGTTATTCATATGATACTAATACTGATATTGCAGGATTCTCCAACTTGGATTTGGGATGACGATGCCACGAATAGAAAGAGCACATTAGGAGTTGCTTCTTTAGGTGAACCAATTTGGTCTCTTGGTCAATTAGGAGCCAAATTGTGTGTCCAACTCCACTGCACAAGCCGAGTACCTCACTGCAGAAAGTTGTTGCATGCAACTATTGTGGATGTAGCACATGTATGCTAATTATGGATTTCAACAAGGTATTGTATCATTGTCTTTGTGATAGTACTCTTGTTTTTGAATGTTTTCAAGAATCTTGTGCTGCATGCTAGGACCAAGCATATTGAGAGTAAGTATCAGTTCATCAGAAATTTGGTTGAACATATCTTGCTTGAATTGTGTTTTTACCTACTGAAAATCAATATACATGTTTGTTTACAAAATCTCTTGACAACCTTCATTTTATATGTCTTTGAAAGGCCATTGGTGTGTGCCAAAGAGATTGATTACTTCCCTTGAGACTCTTGTATATGTGCACATAAGTGTTTACTCTTAGAAGTTCTTTCTTAAAGAGAAAATTCAAAATATACATGTGTTTTCAGAATACCTTTGCCATGTGATATCCTTAGGCAGTTTCTGAATGTGACCTAAGTAAGTGTATCAGTTTCACTTATCTTAGTTGTTTTCTTGTACACATATATGTTTGCATCTGATTCATCAGTATATCTCATATGTGGTCTCCGTAAGATTAGGATGCATGAGCTGTATGATATCCCTGGATGTTTTGGTTGATCTTGACCTAAGTATGCGTCTAGGATTGTCACAAATCTTACCTGCTCTACATCTCCTATGATTATATGCATCTGCACTTACTCTTCTGTGGTCTGAAAGTCATGACATATATAAAAAAAAAACTTATATGCCTCACATAGTGTGTCTAAGTGGTGTGCAAAATGCAAGTGCTATAAACTTGAGATGAGTTGGTGCAAGAATTATTCCAAGCTAATCTCAAAGTATACATTCCTCAGTCGTGGTGAACGATATGAGGGTGGGCAGAAACGAGATTGGTTTGATGATGGGATACCAAGGCTAGTCTCAAAGTATACATTCCTCGATCGTGATGAACGATATGAGGGTGGGCAGAAAAGAGACTAGTTTTGAGGATGTTATTTGAAGGATGAGATAATGATCTAAAATGTTTAACTAGTTAGTCTCACACTGGATATGTTGATCAGTGGGGATAGCTGAGTCATGATCTATCCTTCAATGGGTTTGGGAAAACTGTCCTAGGCGTGTCCTTGTTACACATGTTGCCCTAAAACCAACTGGTTTGGGAGTCAATGACAATGTTTTCCTGATTCATAAACCTATAAGGACGATCTTTCAGCTAGGCGCCTAAAATAAATAAATAAGGCTGCAAAATGTTGAAAATAAGAATGCTGAAGATGTTCTTAGGAGATATAAGGATGGAAAAGACCTATGGTCTCAAGACTCTTGTGATACCTCATCTCTTATCTCAGTTGATGCCACCTTATACGCCCCATTAAGACTGCTATTTTCACACACACCTTCTGATATATGTCATGATACATGGACCATGTTATCTTGTTTCAGTCATATATTCATATGAAGTGTTTGAGCAATGAAGGGTTGTGGAAGTCTTAGTGTCTATGCTTTGTTAGTCTATGCTCCAACCATCCTAAAAGGTGGGATTTGTGGTTACGTGCTCATATTGTGTTTTACTCTACCCAAGGTGTCTAATTATCTTTGTAATGTATTCACTTTCTTAGGGGGAGTAATTGGTAACTTGTGGTACACACATGCACCTTATATTTTTCTAAATTAAGGTTGTCAAAAGTTTTTGGAAACTCTTGTGTGTCACTCTTTGCATGTTGTTTGAGGACTTTGTGAGCTTGTGCTTACAATTATATGATTTGGATCAGATTATAGATCTTGCATCTAGTTGGTCCTTCTTTTATATTATGCACACTCATAGGGGGAGCATTGCACCCTTTTAGGGGGAGTATATTGATGTTGTGGGCTATACACATATTTGCATCTTAGTCAAAACATTCTCGTGAGTTAAATGTGAGATTGCTTGTTTTTGGTTATGCCCTATTACAGGTGATATGAAGCATCTCTTCTATTCTGAGAAGGATCTTGGGTTTTGCTTTGATGATTGGCTTGTTTCCCAAGTTCTAGGATAGGCGAGGGGATTAAACTCTAGCTTTGAGATTTGACGGGAATAAAATCTAGCTAGTTGTTTTGAGTTTGAGTGAGTTGTAGTTTTAGAGGCATACTCTAACGTCAAACCACGACGCTTCCTCCGCTGCCTATATGCCATCCTAACTGCTCCACTCTCTCTTTCTTGATCCTTTTGACCTTATCTCTCCCAAGATCAAGATCACATTTCCACCATCATTCTCTTCAGTTCTTACTGAGACATAGACCGGGTTGTTCAGCTATTGTTGATGCTAGTGTTCGGAAAGTGCCTAAACTTAGAGATGGAGACGATGTCTTTGAAGGAAAAGCTCCAGCTGCTATAAGGATGCCAAACCCATTTTGTCTCCCAAAAGCCCTTATGTTTCCCTAGCTTTCCCTCCTTCTCATCTTGTCTTTGATGAGTACATATTACTCTCTCAAGGTTGATTGTTTATGAGAAGTCTATTGACCCTGAAACTCTTCCCCATGTTGTGAAGTAGTTTGTTGATGGGTTGGGATGAGATAATTCCTTAGTATCCTTTCCTAGGGTTAACCATACTTGGGTAAATGACATTTGAGCAAACTTTCCCTTGGGACATTGGTGTAGATGTTGAGCTTAGATCTTAGGATCCTATCTTATGCTTAACCATACGTCTCTAGGATATCTAGACTGCTCGTATCCCTCATATAACCTACGAGAGTTCTCTCTTGGTTTTTCCGGGTCTTCACACCAAGCTATGCTTTATAGCTCTTGTTTGGTTGTGGAATCAAGAGGTTTTTGCCTTTGACTTTTCCCCTGTTGAAAAAGTCATTATTGCCACCCTTGATAGTTATGAGTTTGCTGGAAATAGAGTTGCTAATGCTGAGGATGATATGTTCTTGTGATTATGATGAATCGCTCTGATCTTATTCTGGTTAATTTATCATTCTCGGCTACACTGGTCTCCCTTTGTCATTCCATGTCAAAAAGGGGGAGAACTAGTTGTAGGGGCGTGTTGTTAAAATCTATGTTGTTTCATCTATGGTATTGCTATGGTATGTTTCATTACTTCTGTGCTTAGTTGTTATTGATGTCATGAAGTTTATGATGCATAATATTGTTGCTATCCCATAGTTGGTACAGATGAGTTTTTGGCCCTCCAATTCTTCACTTGTTCTTAAGGTTGTTTGTGCAGGTTTTTCAGTCTCTTTTTGAAACCAGCACAATCTCTGAAGTTGTGTTTTGACAAGGAATGCCAAAGGGGGAGATTGTTGGTATAAGATTTATTGGCAATTACTTATGGTCAAAACACACAAGGCACAAGCTGCACTTCATGTCCTAAAGACATAAGATAGCTCAAGTGAAGATTGAAGACCTGACTGTTCTCATGTGCATCAGGTAGTTCATGCATGTGCATCACATTCATTCACTAAGGATGGCAGCCGTGCTTGTCATCCCGATTAAACGGATACCCCTGTTGTATCTGTTCTATCTACTGGGTCTGACCATATGCATATTCAAATGTGTTTGCTTCAGTTTTTAAGTGTTTGAAATTCAAATACCTTTTAGCAAAACATTAGTCTATTCGTACTTAAGCTCCAAGTTAGTCTAGGTGGTGTGGCAAACCAACCCGTGACCACATAACTTGAGCCTTTGGGAACCAGCTGGGTTTTGTGATTCAAAAACCAAGTTGGCAGCTGCCCATGTGATGCACCGCCCAAGCTATCAGCTGTCCTAAGTGTCCTCTTAGGTAAAGTGGTTTTGTAGAGTCTTTATGCTTGACTAAATCTGATCTAGTTTTCCCAAAACCTTTTGTCTTATTCTTTTGGCTTTAGTCTTTCCTAGGAAAGTCTATTCTCAGCTTTTGTCTTGTGAGTGGAGGGATCCCTAAGGTCCTATCCGTCCTAGTATTCCAGACAAGCAGCTAGAGTCCAAAAGAATCTTGTTGATGCGGCAAACGTGCTTGCTTCCTCATAGCTGTGCACTTTGCCTATAAATAGAGAGCAAGACCTCTCTTGCTCTTTGGTTGTTGAAAATAGTCTTGCTTGTTTTCTTCCATTGAGTCTAGCATTTGCTAAACTGCTCATATATCTCTAAGTCTTCCCTGTGATTGTCAATCTTAGAGCTGAGCACCAAAAACCTTTTCAACTCATATCATTGTG
>NC_020494.1:22975125-22999663 GCF_000184155.1 Fragaria vesca subsp. vesca | reverse complement strand
CCCCCCCCCCCCCCCCTCCTAGGACCTTCACAAAGGCAAGTTTTCTAAGAGTAGAGGCATTGGAGTTTTCGGAAACGATGCAAAACTCACAGGCATTCCAGTTGAAGTGTGGCGCTATTACTTGCTGACTAATAGGCCTGAGGGATCCGACACTGAGTTTACTTGGTCCGATTTACAGACAAAACTCAAAAGTGAGTTGGTTGGTAATTTAGGCAACTTCATCAACAGAGTTTTGAGTTTCATTGCTAAACCTCCGGGAGGATATGGTGCCATCATTCCTGAGGTTGCAGGTGCAGACTCTGATGCTTTGACACTTGAATTAGCAGAAAATGTCGGCAGACATGTAGAGCAATACATAGAAGCAATGGAGAAGCTCAAACTAAAGCAAGGGCTTAAATTAGCAATGAGTATTTCTAGCGAGGGGAATGCATATCTCCAAGGATCCCAGTTCTGGAAGCTCTACAAGGAGGACCGGCCTCGGTGCTCTATTGTCATCAAAACTTCGGTAGGGTTAGTGCATCTTCTTGCTTGCTTATTGGAACCGTACATGCCTTCATTTTCTGCTAGGGTACTTGAGCAGCTGAACTTGCCTCATGAGTCGATCAAATCCCTTTGTGATGTCAATAAAGCAAAACGGCCTTGGGAGATTGTAGCTGATGGTCACAAGATTGGGGAACCCAAAACATTATTTACGACGTTAAAAGATGAAGAAGTAGAATATCTAAGGAAGAAGTTTGGGGGAACCCAAGCTGATAGGGGAAAATGTACCAAATAAGCCTTTAGTTTACCTTGTATGCATGTTTTATATAGAATCTTTTTCGACTATATTACTGATAAGCATATAGGATTGCAACACACCAGCAGCATACCATTAATCAAAAAAAAAAAAATGCAGTCCTAGCATGCCAATGCCACCTTGCTCTGCTCACAAGGTCCATCCTTATGCTACAAGCCAAGACAAACCCAGAGCAAATACATGAAGACAAAAACCTAGTATACCACGACTTGTTTTTTTTTTTTTTGGCGAGAAATACCACGACTTGTTTGGAATGTCTAGCTAGCATCTCTGATTGTAATACTGTAGTAGTTTAAACATGTATTCTCCTTTGTCATCAATCATCTACTTCCATCAAGAAAATTATATTTCTCTTCATATGTTTGGTTTTTCTCTGATGTAGAAGCATACTAGCTGTTATTTATCAGAAATTTAATTGTTCTATTTCTTCTCTTGTAGTCTTGTTGTCAAGATTAATTTTGGGTTGGTTCTTAGTTTTCCATCAGTTCTTTGCTGACAATAAACAGTATATTATAAGATAATAATACCTTGAGGCTGTATCCATTAGAATGGTAGAAAATTTGTAACAAAGAAAAGAGAAAAATAGGAAAGTTGTATTTGGCTAAGATGCTTTGCTTTCAGAAGAAGAAATAGGGTGACTATGGCTACTGTACGTGTAAGGTTAAAGTCTTCAGTGTCGGTAGACACAAGTCAAATTCATGATCTTCACTTTTAATATCTGTGTTATCTTTCTTTTCTAAAAGGTAGATTTCCATTGTTGGGCTAAATTCCTTTTCCATTTTCTGCACCACGTATAAGCCTCTAGTTTAGATATCCTGTTCTTATTATGTAGTTGAGTACACCTTTTAGATTTCTATACATATTTCATTATCATTAGCTACGTGTATCATTACTTTCTTTACCATAAACTATTGTTATCTGGAATTCTATCCTTCACATATGTACAACATTGGTTGATGGTGATATCCCTTGCTAGTTTGAGAAGACCATGTTGTTGAGAAATCAATCCCATATCGGGAACATGAGACCTTATTTATGAGTTTATAAGGGTTTTGGCCACTCCACCTATTACCAATTGGTTTTAGATGTGAACTCCAAACTACTTTATTATGATATCAGAGCGGGTTACCCATGTCCATGTGTGAAGCCCAAATGGCCACACGAACTTCACATCACCCAAAAAGTTGTCCATGTGTTAGGCTTGAAAATTCGCAACACGTGCGGGGGCGTGTTGAGATATCAATCCCACTTCGGGAATATAAGACCTTGCTTGTGAGTTTATAAGGGTTTGGGTCACTTCACCCATTATTCGCAACACGTGCGGGGGCGTGTTGAGATATCAATCCCACTTCGGGAATATAAGACCTTGCTTGTGAGTTTATAAGGGTTTGGGTCACTTCACCCATTATTAATTGGTTTTGGATGTGAACCTCAAATTACTTTATCACATGTTACCCATTCATGATTGAGCTAACTTTGCAGAATGAGTCGGTATTCAGTAATTCATTGCATGTTTGCCAACTCAATGGAGCTTGAATTGTCACAATTATTCACAAACGTGTGGTTGGCTAGAATCAAAAAGAGCAGAAAGCAGTGATGTTAGTGCAGACCATACCCTACTCGCCATGACTCGTCCCCAGCTCCTCCGTCCTTTTTACCATATTATAGCTTTCTCGATCTTTCGGATGACTCAGCTAGCTTAGTGCACAGCTTCTATATAAAGGCTGGTAAGCTTGCATTGTAATCTCATCTCATCCTCAACACACCTATACACACCCACAGCTAGATAAGAGGATAAGAGATATTAAGAACAGGAAGAGAAGATAATGGAGAGTTTCATGCGTATGTTTTCGGCTGTCTTCGTCGCTCTTCTGCTTCTGGTGGCTACTGGTATAATCAATATCTACATTCTTCTGATATTTACTCACTGTATGTTTTGATCTCTAGATGTAAATGAACTTTATGTATGAATACTAATGTGTGTGTTTAAAATGTATGTAGGAATGGGGCCAAATGCAATGGTTGCAGAAGCAAGAACTTGTGAGACTTTGAGCCACAAGTTCAAGGGAACTTGCTTGAGAGAAAGCAACTGTGCATCTGTTTGCCAAACTGAGGGCTTCACCGGAGGCGACTGCCGCGGTCTTCGCCGCAGATGCTTCTGCACCAAACACTGTTAATGAGTAATTAGCAGTGCAAGAAGGATGCATATAATTGTAGCGTACCTACGTGTTTAGAATAAATGATTTTTGTGTCTACTTGCTGTGTTTTAAGTTTGGGTGATCTATGTAGCTTGGATTTGTGTAGGATTGTAATGCCGCACTTTGGTTCTTTCTTTTTAGCAGACGTTTTGAGTATGCATCCTTCCTTTAGCAATCTGAAGAAGTAATTACCAGCAATGATGCTCTATGTGCTTTCAGATCATAACCAGATGCACTGTAAAAAAATTGTAAGAGAAATCCTGATCAAGCACCATAACAAAGGAGGATAGATTTCCCTACGCGGGCTTGATTCCAAATATGAAACCCATTAAGAACACAAATCAACTTCCCCAATAACACTTCGTCTTTGCCGGAGACCAGAGAAAACAATCCGGCCGACAATTCCAACTCTTTCCCATACGATTCTGTAATGCTTTAAGTTCATAATCATGTTCTCATTAGGTGTTTGAGTACATTTAGGTTTATAACCATGTTCTCGGCTAGGTACAAGTCTTGTCACTTTCTTGGATATTAAAGTATTGTCATCTCGAATTCTATGGATCCTTCATAAATGTGAGTAGAGAGGTACCTGTAAAATGTAGATATCCCATGTGTGTGAGACTGAGGAGCCCATGCTGCTGCTCATTCCATGATTGAGCAAACTCGGGAAAGTGACTCACCACAGTATGTACTTGTGACCTGTTATGACTATACCCAGCTAGCTTTAAGCACGTACATACACCTATATACGAGGGATCGGATTAACCAAACTTGGCAAATATTCGAATATGAAGGTGATGTTGTGTTTTTAGTATGATGATTTATTGATCTATACAGTTTTCTTCCAGAGAGAGATACCACTTTCAAATTAAAATGTAGTGCTTCTCATTTCGCTCACTTTTAGATAACATTTTCACATCTCCACCGTTCTGTATCTAGAATATAGTGTATAGATCATTTCTGTAAGAGAAATTCGTCTGAATGATATACAAACTTTTGCTCCTTATAAACTTTGGTATACCAAGTTTTAAAAATATTAGATTGGTATTTCATGTTTCCATCCCGACCTAAGATTAGTATATATAGCTATTAAGATGACTAATTTACCCTCAAACCAAAAAAAGATGACCAATATACCCTTAAATTCTTTTCTTTGTTTTCATATTCCAATTTTCTTTTTTGGTTTTTTTATATTTTTAGGAACGTAGAAAAAAAATTCATCGTCACTTTCTCCTTGTTAATAATCAATTTTTCATCTCAATTATCCTTCATTGTCAACGGCAACAACAAGATCCTTGAGTGTCAGCATAAACAACAAATATTGAACTTTTGTATGTTTCTCTTCAAGTTTATAAAGATCAACAAAGATTGAGTGTCAGCATAAACAACAAAGATTAAACTTCTGGATGTTTCTCTTCAATCTTCTTCAAGTTTACAAAGATCAACCCGAATTATCAAATTCTAAAACCTCTTCTAATATTTTTGGAATATGAAAACAAATATAAAAAAACTAAAAAAAAAAGAGAAATTAAGGGTAAATTGGTCAACTTAATGGCTATAAAAGTTGACAATGGAAAATCTAACCAAGCAGGACCAGAAAGTCCCCAAGCTCCCAATACCAGGAGAGCGAAACGTCCTCATCACCAGTGCCTTGCCATATGTTAACAACGTCCCCCACCTCGGCAACATCATCGGCTGCATCTTGAGCGCGCCGATGTCTTTGCTCGGTACTGCCGTCTCCGGGGATACAATACCCTCTATATCTCCGGTACCGACGAGTACGGCACGGCTACGGAGACCAAAGCCTTGGAAGAGAAGTGCAGCCCCCAACAGATATGTGACAAGTACCACAAAATCCATAGGGAGGTGTATGAGTGGTTTAACATAAGCTTTGACCATTTCGGACGAACTTCCACGCCACAGCAAACTGAGGTCTGCCAAGACATTTTCAAGAAACTGTTGCACAATGACTGCCTTGCCGAAAACTCAATCCAGCAGCTCCATTGTGACAAGTGTAACAGGTTCTTAGCGGACCGGTTCGTGGAGGGGACATGTCCTAGATGTCACTATGATTCTGCCCCAGGAGACCAGTGTGACAAGTGTGGATAGCTCTTGAATCCGATCGAATTAGAAGATCCTAAATGCAAGGTTTGCAAGGAAGCTCCGCGGATTTGCGAAACAAGTCACTTGTTTCTGGACCTCCCTTTGCTCAAGGATAGGTTGAAAGAGTACATCAATGTAGCATCAGAGAAAGGGTGTTGGAGCCAGAATGCGGTTCATATCACAAAAGCATGGCTCAACGAGGGGCTTAAACAACGTTGCATTACAAGGGATCTCAAGTGGGGTGTTCCAGTTCCACACGATGGCTTCAGAGACAAGGTATTTTACGTGTGGTTCGATGCACCTATTGGATACATCTCCATTACTAAGTGCTACACTCCTGATCAGTATGAGAAGTGGTGGAAGAATCCCGAGAATGTCGAATTGTGTCAGTTCATGGGGAAGGACAATGTGCCATTTCACACAATCATGTTCCCCTCAGCGCTTCTTGGAACCGGAGAAAATTGGACACTCATGAACAATATCAGTGTAACTGAGTACTTAAACTATGAAAAAGGCAAGTTTTCTAAGAGTAGAGGCATTGGAGTTTTCGGAAACGATGCAAAACTCACAGGCATTCCAGTTGAAGTGTGGCTCTATTACTTGCTGACTAATAGGCCTGAGGGATCCGACACTGAGTTTGCTTGGTCCGATTTACAAACAAAACTCAAAAGTGAGTTGGTTGGTAATTTAGGCGACTTCATCAACAGAGTTTTGAGTTTCATTGCTAAACCTTCAGGAGGATATGGTGGCATAATTCCTGAGGCTGCAGGTGCAGACTCTGATGCTTTGACAGTTGAGTTAGCAGAAAAAGTCGGCAGACATGTAGAGCAATACATGGAAGCAATGGAGAAGCTCAAACTAAAGCAAGGGCTTAAATTAGCAATGAGTATTTCTAGCGAGGGGAATGCATATCTCCAAGGATCCCAGTTCTGGAAGCTCTACAAGGAGGACCGGCCTCGGTGCTCTATTGTCATCAAAACTTCAGTAGGGTTAGTGCATCTTCTTGATTTCTTATTGGAACCGTACATGCCTTCCATTTCTGCTAGGGTACTTGAGCAGCTGAACTTGCCTCATGAGTCAATCAAATCCCTTTGTGATGTCAATAAATCAAAACGGCCTTGGGAGATTGTAGCTGATGGTCACAAGATTGGGGAACCCAAAACATTATTTACGACGTTGAAAGATGAAGAAGTAGAATCTCTAAGGAAGAAGTTTGGGGGAACCCAAGCTGATAGGGAAAAATGTACCAAATAAGCCTTTAGTTTACCTTGTATGCATGTTTTATATAGAATCTTTTTCGACTATATATATTACTGATAAGCATATAGGATTGCAATACACCAGCAGCATACCATTAATCGGAAAAAAAAAAAAAAATAGCAGTCCATATCTGAAACACAATAGTATGCATGCAAATGCCACCGTGCTCTGCTCACAAGGTCCATCCTTATGCTACAAGCCAAGACAAACCTAGAGCAAATAGATGAAGACAAAATCCTAGTCTAGCTAGCTAGCATCTCTGATTGTAGTACTGTAGTAGTTTAAACATGTATTCTCCTTTGTCATCAATCATCTACTTCAATCAAGAAAATTATATTTCTCTTCATATGTTTGGTTTTCTCTGATGTAGAAGCATACTAGCTATTATATATCAGAAATTTAATTGTTCTATTTCTTCTCTTGTAGTCTTGTTGTCAAGATTAATTTTGGGTTGGTTCTTACTTCTCAGTTTTCCATCAGTTCTTTGCTGATAATAAACAGTATATTATATCCATTAGAATGGTAGAAATTTTGTAACAAAGAAAAGAGAAAAATAGGAAAGTTGTATTTGGCTAAGATGCTTTGCTTTCAGAAAGAAATAGGGTGACTATGGCTACTGTACGTGTAAGGTTAAAATCTTCAATGTCGGTAGACACAAGTCAAATTCATGATCCTCACTTTCAATATCTGTGTTATCTTTCTTTTCTAAAAGGTAGATTTCCATTGTTGGGCTAAATTCCTTTTCCATTTTCTGCACCACCTATGATTCTGTAATGCTATAAGCAGCCTCTACCCTGTTCTTATTATGTAGTTGAGTACACCTTTAGGTTTCTAAACATATTTCATTATCATTAGCTACGTGTATCATGAGTTCATGACTTTCTTTACCATAAACTATTGTTATCTGGAATTCTATCCTTCACATATGTACAACATTGGTTGACGGTGATATCCCTAGCTAGTTTGAGAAGACCATGTTACCCATTCATGCATGATTGAGCTAACTTTGCAGAATGAGTCAGTATTCAGTAATTCATTGCAGGTTTGCCAACTCAATGGAGCTTGAATTGACACAATTCACAAACGTGTGGTTCGCTAGAATCAAAAAAAGCAGAAAAAGCAGTGATGTTAGTGCAGACCATACCCTACTCGCCATTCATGACTCGTCCCCAGCTCCTCCCTCCTTTTTACCATTATGGCTTTCTCGATCTTTCGGATGACTCAGCTAGCTTAATTAGTGGACAGCTTCTATATAAAGGCTAGTAAGCTTGCATTGTAATCTCATCTCATCCTCAACACACCTATACACAGTTAAGAGCTATTAAGAACAAGAAGATAATGGAGAGTTTCATGCGTATGTTTTCGGCTGTCTTCGTCGCTCTTCTGCTTCTGGTGGCTACTGGTATAATCAATATCTACATTCTTCTGATATTTACTGACTGTTTTGATCTCTAGATGTAAATGAACTTTATGTATGAATACTAATGTGTGTGTTTAAACTGTATGTAGGAATGGGGCCAAATACAATGGTCGCAGAAGCAAGAACTTGTGAGAGTCTGAGCCACAAGTTCAAGGGAACTTGCTTGAGTGAGACCAACTGTGCATCTGTTTGCAAAACTGAGGGCTTCAGTGGAGGCGACTGCCGCGGTCTTCGCCGCAGATGCTTCTGCACCAAACACTGTTAATGAGTAATTAGCAATGCAAGAAGGATGCATATAATTGTAGCGTACCTACGTGTTTAGAATAAATGATGTTTGTGTCTACTTGCTGTGTTTTAAGGTTGGGTGATCTATGTAGCTTGGATTTGTGTAGGATTGTAATGCCGCACTTCGGTTCTTTCTTTTTAGCAGGCGTTTTGAGTATGCATCCTTCCTTTAGCAATCTGAAGAAATAATTACCAGTAATGATGCTCTATGTGCTTTCAAATCATAACCAGATGCACTGTAAAGAAATCCTGATCAAGCACCATAACAAAGGAAGATAGATTTCCCTAGGCGGGCTTGATTCCAAATATGAAACCCATTAAGAACACAAATCAACTTCCCCAATAACACTTCGTCTTTGCCGGAGACCAGAGAAAACAATCCGGCCGACAATTCCAACTCTTTCCCACACGATTCTGTAATGCTTTAAGTTCATCATCATGTTCTCATTAGTTGTTTATAATCATGTTCTCGGCAAGGTACAAGTCTTGTCACTTTCTTGGATATTAAAGTATTGTCATCTCGAATTCTATCGATCCTTCATAAATGTGAGTAGAGAGTACCTGTAAAATGCAGATATCCCATGTGTGTGAGACTGAGAAACCCATGCTGCTGCTCATTCCATGGTTGAGCAAACTCGGGAAAGTGACTCACCACAGTATGTACTTGTGACCTGTCATGACTATACCCAGCTAGCTTTAAGCACGTACGTACACCTCTATACAAGGGATCGGATTAATCAAACTTGGCAAATGTTCGAATATATATGAAGGTGATGTCGTGTTTTAAGTATGATGATTTATTGATCTATACAGTTTTCTTCCCGAGAGGGACACAATTTTAAAATTAAAGTGTGGTGTTTCTCATTTCGCTCATTTTTAAGTCACATTTTCATATCTCCACTGTTCTGTGTCTAGAATATAGTGTGTAGATCATTCCTGTAAAGTTTCATCCAATTTGGAGATCATCTGGATATATGTAACTTGGATTTGTATATGATTATAATGCCGTACATTTATATTGCAGCTTTCTCATCTTAGATACCATTTGATTTAGAAATTTCTGTTTGAGCCGAGTGGATATTTTGGTCCAAGACCACGTAATAGTTTTTGGATAGTATTTGAGCCAATACCTGGGATATTTTTTTAATATAAAGGCCGTTAAGAGTCGCGAGCTTCGGAGGCGCGCGAGATAGATTTTGACAAGGATTGTGGCACCTCGCGAGATAAGGTTGCTCATTATTTGAGTTCGCATGGGGGACTACAGTTGGATAGCGTGAAGGCAGTGCTTGTGATCTAGGCGGAGTCTGTTGTGCGACTGGACACGTGTCGTCTGGATAAGGCAATTCGCGAGTAAGGCGTGTTCTTGTGGCATTCTAATTGTTGAGTCTAAATTGGTTTGTGATTGCATCTCTATCAGCTAGTCGCGAGTCACTATATAAAGGGGGCTCGAGGGTTATTCAACACACACAATCAAATCATATAAACTACAAACAAATCTTCGAGCCTCCTCAAAACCCTAAGTGCTAAAGCATCTCTAGCTCTGGTTTACAGAGCCCGTTCAGACTCGCATTTTCTTCTTGATTAGTTGCTCTGCTCGCTCTAACAGTGAGTATCGATTCACAGGTGAATAAAGGCTTACTCGTAATCTCTCGTCTGCGAGGTGGCACCGGAGCCCTATTTTCGCTTGATTAGAAGCCAAGCACACGCTGTTCTCATTCCGCGTCCGCGCGGTGGCACACCCTGCGCCCGTTGTTTACTTTTGGTACTACTAAGTTATCTCTGTATCCCCGCTGAGGATCGTGGCCAAAACAATTTCATCTAAACAAATAATCACGAATATGGATACTAAACGTGTTTCAAATCATAGTAAGAGTCCCGTATACAACAAAATTAGCATATAAATCACATCAAATATATTAAACTACGAGGCAATACATTGTTAGCTTAAACGCTTATGTTTCTTGCATTTCAAGTCGTAAAATTTTCGCATCATAATAGGATTCTTGAAACTAATTTTTAGATCAAGCCCAAGAACAAAGATAACTTTGCCCTGGCGGGCGGATCCCCTTTGAAACCCATTAACAACATTCGACCCGAAAGGACGTCGTTGAAGTCGCCTTCCCCAATAAGTAATACTGTAATAACCACTTCGTCTAACCAGAAAAGAAAACAGTCCGGCGAATACCAACTCTTTCCGACCAAAGTTCCGGCGAAGAAAACTATCTAGTTGCACGTCACTGAGCTCTTTTCAAATTTCACCTATGAATAAGAAGTTCGGGGGAGGGAAACTGCCGACCGGCACTCCCTCGCTGGCTTGGTCCAGCGTCGTCGTCGTCGCTTCGCTTCTCGCCGGAGCCTCCGTCGTCCACAATCTCTACAAACCCGATCTCGTAATCTCACTTACTATCTCTCTTCTCTTTCTCACTACCTCTACTTCCAAAAAAATTTCATTATGAATTAGTGCACGTAACCTGTTCGACGAAATGCCTCACTCGACTTTACAAAAATGTTTGATGAAATTGGTTCGTATAAAAAAAATGATGGGTTCTGTGTTTGCTTTGTGTGTACAGTCATTGCCGCCGGTGGATGGTGTTGATGTGAAGAAAGAATGAAATTGCTCACCTTCAGTATTGGCTATGTTTCGATTCGAGTTGTAATTGCTCTACGACTATTTCTGTTCCGCATTTATTTCTCCGATTACTATAGCTTTGGTGATGCGAACGAGTATTGAAGAGACAATTCTATGCAAGTACCAAGTCATCATTTGTGTAACTTTCAGAAAGTCAGCTAATATACATAATAAGAAGAACTAGTAAAATATGATTGCAGAACATGTTGACATCTTCAGAGCTTCTAAGCAAGATTATGAGTTACAGCTAAAGCTGAGTTTGGTGGATGCTTGAGCATTAGTCAAATGAGTTGAGGGATTCAAATATGTATGAGTTGAATTATGCGCTAGCTCTGGCCTTTTGTGGTTTAATTCTTCGTTTTCGGATTATTATACTGGTGAAAAATACTATGAACAAGAACAAAGCATGGCCTGCTATGTTCAACCCATATAGGCCAAGAATCTTTATTCTGACTTTACATATATGATACCCAAATGCATGCATAACACGACCAAAAAAAAGAAAAGAAATGCATGCATAACAGATTAGCTGTTTATATGACCTTTAATCACAATTAGAGACTTTGATTACAGTAAGACAATGACTAGCGAGGTCTAGTTCTATTATTTGCATATGATTACCTTTCATAATCAGTTTGAGAGCATATTACTTGATCCAGATAAGATTTGTCAAAGGATAACGCATGTAAAAAACGGTGACTTTTTTGCCTACCAAATCAGAATGGGTCATTTTCAGAATTGAACAGTGGTATTGTTGAAAGGGGCACGCGTTAGCAGTAAATAGTGACCAGGGCAAACCTTAAGGTCTACTTTACTCAAAATTGCCCTATAAATACATGCGAGATATAACCTTAATCTTCATCACCTTCAATCCTTCTCATTTCCTCAACTTCATTCGCAATTCATAGGGTTTTAAATTAGTTGCTTCGAGTACAAGTTTTTACACATCCAAAACGTAAATTGGTTTTGGTATTGAGTAGGGGAGTTTTTACTTTCAAGTTCAATGATGAAGTCTTTTAGTTCAAATGTAAATGTTGCCTCTATTGCACTGCTGCTGTTGCTTGCCCTGATGAGCACAACAAGCTCAGCTCAGCTCTCCTCCTCAACATTTTATGACAACGCATGTCCAAACGCTCTCGCTACGATCAGAAAATCCATACGATCAGCAGTCTCAGCTGAACGTCGGATGGCAGCCTCCCTAATCCGCCTGCATTTCCATGACTGCTTTGTTCAGGTACTAATTAACCTATAAATATAACCAACTAAATGATGCCTTTCGTTTTGAGCTATAACTTACGGTGCAGTACTCATGTGTTTTCAGGGTTGTGATGCGTCAATCTTACTTGACGATACTTCTTCCATCACAGGCGAAAAGACCGCACCGCCTAATCTGAACTCTGTGAGAGGATATGGAGTCATAGATAATGCCAAATCTGAAGTGGAGAAACTATGTCCTGGTGTAGTTTCTTGTGCAGATATCGTCGCTGTGGCTGCTAGGGATGCTTCAGTTGCTGTGAGTACTTGATTCATTCATTTTTTTGTTCACCAACTTCTAGCTTCCCTTGTTCTACTTGTTGGAACTGATAATATGTATACATATAGGTTGGAGGTCCAGACTGGTCGGTGAAGCTTGGAAGAAGGGATTCGACCACAGCAAGCAAAAGCCTAGCTGGAAGCTCGCTTCCCAGTTTCTTAGACAGCCTTGAAAGCCTTACTAACAGGTTTGCTGGTTTAGGCCTCAATGCCAGAGACTTGGTTGCGCTCTCAGGTGCACATTCCATCGGACAAGCTCAGTGCTTCACATTCCGCGGAAGAATCTACAGCAACACCAGTGACATTGATGCTAACTTTGCTCGTACTCGCGGACGTACTTGTCCCGCAGCAGCTAATGATGGTGATGCAAATTTGGCAGCACTTGATTTGGTGACACCAAATCAACTGGACAACAACTACTTCAAGAACTTGATCCAGAAGAAGGGTCTTCTTGCATCCGATCAAGTTCTCTTTAGTGGAGGATCCACAGACAGCATTGTCTCGGAGTATAGCTCCAAACCTGCAAACTTCAAGGCTGATTTTGCGGCTGCCATGATCAAGATGGGAGACATTAACCCTCTCACTGGCTCAAATGGGCAGATAAGAAGGATTTGTAGTGCTCTCAACTGAAATCTGAGCCTTCATACGCCAGAGTGTCAGCAGCAAAGCAACGAAAAAGAGCAATGTCTTGTTCCATTGATTCATTCAATTGTAAAACTTATACGGTGCTTTATATGTTTGTAGTTTATAAAATAAATTCCATGGATATGAAAATAAGTTCTTCCCGGATCTTCTAAAGAAATTTAAAGTTATTGAAGACGATAAAATTGTACTTTTAAGTGTATATTCCACATTCAAATATCAGTTACCTACATGAAAATGATGGGAGTATAACAAATTTTTCTATATGCAATTTCAATTTCCAATACAAAGAACTCCCGAGGTTCTAATAGTAGAGAACATACTTGAACGAGTGCCTTCGCCAAGCACTGGGATTTTGTACACTATACAATCAAGCCCTCTATTTCTATGTCACCTCAAAGCTACTTTGCAACCATTTCACCTGCATTTCCAGACCAGAATCTGCCAAAGCATTCAAGGCAGACCGATAAAGCCTCACGTCTAGTCCTGTTCCTTCTGCTTTCATATCTCGCAGAAGCTTCACTAACTCGTCAACTCGACCACTCTTGGAGAAAACCCCAACCATCATTGCAGCCATGGTCTTATCCAAAACACCACCATGAATCCTATACTCATTGTAAAACCTCAGGCACATTTCAAAGTCCCCTGCCTTGTTATAAGCACCTATAACAGTAGTGTAACTCACCTTATCTGGTGCAACCTTCCTTCTCTTCATTTCGCTCCATAGCTTTGCAACGTGCCTCGTATTATTATCCCTTCCATACATATCCATCAAAGAATTGTAGATCCACACATTTGGCTTACACCCTCTTTCTTTCATCTTGGCGACAAGCCTCATTGCCTCTCTTGGCCTTCCTGTCTTCCCATACATAACAACCATGCTTGAATACGCCACCACACATTTATCAAATCCTTTTTCTTCCATCTCCCTAAATACCATCTCAGCCTTAGAATAAAGCCCAAGACGACAATACACATTGATTACTGAAGCGTATGTTACCTGCCCGGGTTCACATCCCATTAAGATCAAATCTTCAAACACTTTAACTGCATTCAGAAGCGTGCTTTTCCGGGAGAAGCCACTCACAACTGCGCAACATATGTTATCCGAAACTCTGATATTTGCACCCTTCATTGCCTTAACTACTTCAAGAGTCATATCCAGCAACCCTTCTTCAACATACATTGTGATCAGTCTCAAAAACACCGTCGGATCCCTCAACATTTTCTTGGTTTCTGCTTCTTTGAATAGCTCTTCAGCCACCTTCACATCTCGAATGCTCGCAAATGAACTAATCAAAACAGAATATATCTTTGAAGAGTCTAAAGAAACGCCTTCCTTTGTCACACTTCGAAAAATCTCTAGAGCTTCTAGAGGCTTCCCCAATTTGGCTAAAGATTGGCATAGAATCTGAATTGACAATGGTGTCAAATCTAATTGCCTACTTTTCAAATCCTGAAATAACTCAACAACTTTTTTATGGTCACCTTTTCTGAAATAAGCTTCCATTATCCTACAATAACACCCGGAATCCGGTCCAATTCCAGCAGATATCATTTCTTCAAACACAGACATTGTACTTCTATACATATGAAGCTCATTGTAGCCTCTCATTGCGGAATCCAAGGCCGGCAGAGCAACATCGCCGTCAGACTTAAACACTTGAAGCAAAGTCCTAACAACCTTGAACTTCCTAGCTCTAATGCAGCTAGTAACCAATCTAGAACATGTATATCTATCAGGCAGCAAATCATAAGTCTTGAAATCAGTACAAACCGAAAGAATTGAATCCCATTTCTTGGATCGTACCAAATACCTCGTTACATGCTCCAATGTTGACTTGTTTGGTCTGAATTCTGCGACCTTCTTGGCCTTCTCATACTGTTCATACCCCATTGCTTCCTTCTCTGGATCTTGAAACAGCTCACATAGGAATTCATTCAACTTTCCGGCATCCGGGGTCTGATGTTGTTGAAGTTTCAGGTCTATGAGTGACAAGTTGGTCGATGATTGATCTTCGAGAATTGGAGAAGGGCAGCTAGAGGAGTTGATGACTTGGAAATTAGCTCGAAGATTGGTCCATCTGGGAATGGAAAAGAAGGAATGGAGGTTGTGTGTTTTGTGGGATTTTCTGCAAGATATGAAAGAAGGCAAAGATGACCAGTCTCCAGAACTTGGAGAAGAACTGGAGATGGCCATTGGAGAGATAAGGTTTGAATGAACAGAGGAAGAACTCAAAGTCATGTGTGTCTATATATACCTTATCCCAGTGGATTTCTGCCATGCGTGTAAATCTTGTGAGCCAATAACAGTTAGACACTTGGACATTTCAGGGCGGGGGAACATATTGGTATTCGGAAATTGAAGAACCCGGCCCAAACCGTGCGACTTGACCCGGCCCACTGCGATCTTGGAAACAAAAGGCGTAAGAAACCCTTTAGGCATTAGCATTGTTCTTTGGCGCTCTAATTGAATCGAAACCCTAGAAAGTATGGCTGCATCCGACGCGAGCTCTCAGGGAGATGTAAAAAAGTTAGCCCTCTCCTTTGAGACTCTCGACGCCTCTTCTCCTGGTATGAACTCTTTTCGTATAATTTTGCTGTGATCTGAAACAAGTTATACTCTATCTTCTTCTTTTTTTAGGGTTCGTTTGCTTCTTACCCGTTTGTTTTCAAATAACAGTTTGTTAAAAACTGTCTCTGCTCAAGGGAACCCTATTTCGTGGTTTTTGATGAAAATATGATTAATGATTGTGAAAGTATGTGTTACTTTCGAATTCAATCTGAAAATTGTTGTTGCTAATCCGGAATTTAGATCTTGTCAGATACAAAGAAACCGTTCAGTTCCAGTTCTGAATGCAGCGATGGAAAAGGCTACACAGCATCCGATGGTTCAGGTTTTTTTCTTATCTTATCTTTTGAGGTTTTTTCTGCTTAAGTCGTTCCCGTTTAGTTTGTTAAGTTGTTCCTTGTGTTAGAATACTATTAGTAACTGTGATTTTATCCCGCTATATTGTATTTGAGAGAGATCTGAAATTTGTCTTGTTAATTTGTTTCTCCCTGCTGCATATGTGGATCATAGTAGTTATAATGTTGAGATTGCTTTCTCTACTATGTTCTTTCTGGCTCCTATTACAACCTGGTGTACGTACGTGTGTAATTGGCTTTTACAAACCCCTATGCTCGACTTTGTTCCGGGAATTTATGTAATGTACGTTTAGCAAAGCTAGACGTACTCATGAGTCATGACTGATAAGACAGATATATAATAGGGACACACACACATACCAGTACTTATATTGTTGCATAAAGTTATACAACCATTTAAGATTCTTATTTTCTTATCTTTTATGGGTATCTAACAATGGAACTGAAACAAACAGGTTCCTATACCCCCGTCCCATTCAGGTCAGAGTTCATGGGGCCTTACAATGAGGATTCTAAGGTGAACCGCGAACAAAAAGCCGCCTATGTTCCAATGGGGGGTGAAGATGATTTTTACAGAGACATGTCCCAGTTCGCATTGTCTCGCATTAATGAGGATGAGGGTTCTAAGGTGATGAACTGCAAACAAACAGCAACCGATATTCCTGATGTCTTGGGGTCTGTGATCAGAGGACCAGTGTCGGGCGAAGGTGCTTATAAACACAAAAGACCATGTGTGCCTTGCAATGAGTGTTCTAAGGAGCACCCTCCTTGTCCTTCTTGCCCTTACGTGCTTTGTAATATTTGTCACGACCGTCACTACCCTAATTATTGCCCTAGCGTGCCTTGTGAAGTTTGTTATCAGTATCTTCACCATACCTTTTATTGCCCTTACTTTCGCCTTATCCCACAGGGTGCAGCTTTTGACCGTGACAACTATGAAATATTTTGTTGCTGTGGTAATGAATTTAATGAGGAAAAGTGGGTTTGTACCTATTGTACTGGGAGAAGAGCACTGCTGAAGCGTAAGTATTGTTCCATTTGTGATAGTAGCTGGAAACAGCACAGCACCCATGAATGCCCCAAGGACAAGGTTCTTGCTGCCGAGTCTAAATCAATTAGAGACCCATTATCTTTGTCAGGGCAAACATGATTCCATATGATGTGGTCTGTTCTCTAAGAGCACCATGAGGAACTGTTTCAACTCCTGTGTTTGTGGACACATGCATGAAAGATGGCAAGTTTACTGTGTTTACGGAATAAGCTTCCGATTAGTTTTTGTTTGCTTTTCTGGAAAATAGACCGGTTGCACCAGAGAGGATTTGGTTAATGTAAGGTTAATGCCACTGTAATTAAAGGCACCTCTAACAGTATCTGAAATTTGCTATTTACTATCTTCTGTAGGATTTGTTTGTTTGTTTTTCTATGGAATTGCTTTGGTGCTATAAGTTGCTAACCCCGCTCGATGTTGTGGATTTGTTTTGTTTTGTTTTTTTTTATTTTTTTTAGCCTCAGTTGGGACTATAATCTGTTGGTAGTTGTTCGGTGATATATATGTTCCCTCGCACATCAAATCACATCCCAAAATTCAAGGATTTGTTAATACCTCTGTTCTGCATCAACCATTCAATGAAACTTGATTTGGTAGTGACAACATTACCTTGGAAGTAGTATACCAACATCCGAAGGTGTTCAATAAGATACGAGAAACAATTAGGTCCAATGTAGTCAAAAACTTCCTCCAGTTTGCATGATAGGTTTCAACCAAAGCTTGATGCAACTGCCTGACAAGAAACACCTCCCTCTTTTCTCCGATGGCATTCCCACACATAAGGCACTCCCACACATAATCAGAAATAACCACTCCCATGCCCGACTACATTTCAAATGTTCTCGAGACAATACCGGACCCTGGAATAACCTACATGTTAGTCTACCGCGTTCACTTCTATTGTTATGCACAGCTAGCTGGCTGAATCAAATGCTCAGGTGTTCTTCCCTAGGAAAAGCTCTGAACAGTATCTGACCATTTCCCCGGAGAATGATCACTGCTGCTGTTCGAAGACACTATGGCATCTGCCCTCGAATCCCTTATCATGCTCAAAACCTTTCTCATTGTAGGTCTGTTCTCTGGTGTAATCGTAATCGAAACACAAGCCATTGCAATAGAAATGCAGATGGTTTATGGTGGGACTGGTACCATTTTAGGTGGTCAATATATATAGTTTACAAGACTGAATTAGTTTTTTTTTTTTTTTCCTTTTTCTTCTTCTGATGCATGATCATGGTATATGGTTTATTTATTTATCTATCATAATCCTTTAGTAGAAATGCAGATTTTGACCCATTAAGCATGTGGCAGTATAATTCCTCTAATCATTTTCTCAAACGAGCACATAACTGTAGAAATTCTATCACCTTTATCTTCTCATAATGACAATTGATCGCTTTCCGTTTTCTCTTTGTAAACAGAACGGGTTGATTCAAAACAGAATCAGAGTAATGGTGTAATTTCTCCATATGCTGCTCAAGTAGAGGCAATCGAGGACAAACTTGGACGGAAATATAATAATCTTGATGGATCATGGATTCATAGTGAAAGTGAAGACAGTTGACGGGTTCCAGGGTTGGGAAGAGGACATCATTATATTTTCCACTGTACGATCCAATTGTCAACAGTCACTTGAGTATATTTCAAAACCGCGGATAATTAATGTTGCTCTTACAAAGGGCAAGGTATGTTTTACATAAGCCGGTGTAATAGCTTGATGGAAATAACTACTGATTCTCTGAGGTTTTCAGGCACTGCCTGTGGATTTTGAGGAGTGAAAAAACTCTGTGACAGCGAGTCTGTTTGGGAGGCCTTGGTTCTTGATGCCAAAAATCGCCAATGCTTTTTTAATGCTGATGAAGACGAGGATTTAGCCAAAAGGCCATACTACAACTGAAGAAACAGTTCGACCAACTAGATGATTTGCTAAATTCTGACAGTGTACTTTCAAGAAGAGCTAGATGGAAGGTAATTGAAGATATTGATTTTTGTTACTTCTTGATCGACCCTAATTTTCTAAGAACCTGATTGCATATATCAAAAGTTTCTGAAATTGGATGTTCTGCTCTATAATAAATCTTCAGGTACTTTTTAGCGATGACTTTTTGAAGTCATTCAAGAAACTGAAGTCAGTCAGTGCTAAATGTTCTACTAAAGCTTGCCAGTGATGCAAAGTTCAGATATACTTTGTGGTAACTCTTCACTGAACCTGAAGAAATTTAAGGTTGAAGACCTATATATTGTTTGCACAACAGACATAGCAAAGAATTTAAGATACATTCAAGTATTGAAGATTTGGGACATAATGCCTATAGAGGACATCCCAGTGTTGGATCGCATGGACAATATATTAAACAAATATACAGATGAGTATATTAATCTGTGTAAGGAGAAATGTCTCAAGGGGTATGTCATTTTACCTTCCAGAAAATCAGCGTCTTTTCGTCCATGAAATAATGACTCTACTCTTAGCAGTGATATAATATACATATTTTTTATCTAATTATTGGTCTCCCTGTGTTTTGTGATCAGCGATCTAGAAGTTCCAAAGAGCTGGCCAAGTTTGAAGGACCCGGGAGTACCTTTGTGCATGAGAGCAACACTGAGGCTGAGCTTACTAAGTATTTCATGGGATCATGTCACGGGACCACCCGTGTTTTAGATGCGCCGTTCACCAACAAAGCTACTAGTTTGTGTTGATTCACTAAAGAGTTAAACATATACAGGTACATTCAAATTGCTTTGTGTATATGTATATGTTTAGGTGAGACTTAATAATATTCACGTATTTATGTTTGATTTCCAATGGTCGATCCAAAATATAAGAGAAAAAATTATGAGCTTTCATAATCAGAAGTTTATAGAGATCGTTCCAAATGTTTATGCCACTCTATGGAGATGCTAGAAAATAAAAGACTATGTCAATGAACAAATGAAAGAGCATAACAAAAAAAGTCAAATGCCATTTACTGTTGCTCAAGTTGGCAGGGTTGCCATTGAGTACTTTCATGAGTCTCTATTGGATCCTGTAAAGGAGCACATTTCTTTAGTTCACTTATGTTTTTGGATTCCTGATAAACATGTATGTGTTTTGATATAGATTTTTGTTTGTGAATTTTAATCTATAACCAATTTTGAAATACCTCATAGACATATATTCACCCAAGGTTTAACACTCAATATATGTCTATGAGATATTTCAAAAATTGGTTATAGATTAAATTCACAAACAAAAATCTATATCAAAACACATACATGTTTATCAGGAATCCAAAAACATAAGTGAACTAAAGAAATGTGCTCCTTTACAGGATCCAATGGAGACTCATAAAAATACTCAATGGAAACCCTGCCAACTTGAGCAACAGTAAATGACATTTGACTTTTTTTGTTATGCTCTTTCATTTGTTCATTGACATAGTCCTTCATCTTCTAGCATCTCCACATAGAGTGACATAAACATTTGGAACAATCTCTATAAACTTTTGATCATGAAAGCTCATAATTTTTTCTCTTATGTTTTGGATTAACCACTAGAAATCAAACATAAATACGTGAACATTATTAAGTCTCACTTAAACATATACATATACATAAAGCAATTTGAATGTACCTGTATATGTTTGACTCTCTAGTGAATCAACACCAACTAGTAGCTCTGTTGGCGAACGGCGTATCCAAAAAACTGTGGTCCCGTGACATGATCCCATGAAATACTTAGTAAGCTCAGCCTCAGTGTTGCTCTCATGCACACTAAGGTACTCCGGGTCCTTCAAACTTGGCTAGCTCTTTGGAACTTTCATCCCCCACTCGAATATAGGCAGCTGTTTGTTTATAGTGCACCTCAGGATTCGGCACTATGAACCCCGATCTGAACGGGGTGGGAGGATAGGAGCCTGTTTGTTTATGTTCCGTTGTTAGATACCCATAAAAGATAAGAAAATCAGAATCTTAAATGATTGTATGACTTTATGCAACATTATACCAATTAAATAAGTCCTGGGATATCACTTTTGAATCTAGCTTTACCAAAATTTACATAAATTCCAGCAACAAATCCACGCATAGGGGTTTGTAAAAGCCAATTACACAAACACCAGATTGTAATAAAAGCAATAAAGCACATAGTAGAGAAAGCAATCTCAAATTTACTAACCAAAACAAAAGTTAGATTCAATAGCAGAGTTTTCAACTATGATCCACACGGCAGGGAGAAACAAATTTCAGATCTCTATCAGATACAATATAACAATGATATTACTAATATTATTCTAACATAGGGAACAACTTAATAAACTAAACGGGAACGAATTAAGCAGAAAATCTCAAAACATAAGATGAGGAAAAAAAAAAACCTAGAACCATCGGATGCCGTGTAGCCTTTTCCATCGCTTCTTCCAGATCTGGAACCCAACAGTTTCTTTGTACCTGACAAGAGCAACAACAACAACTTTCACATCTGAGATTATAAAGTAACAGATATTTTTCACAATCCTTAATCATATTTTTATCAAAAACATTCGCAACAAACTGTTGAAAAATCCCAAAGCATACGAGAAAAATTGAACGAAAAAATTCATACCGGGAGAAGAGGCAGCGAGATTCTCAAAGGAGAAGGTAAGTTTTTTCTCATCTTGCTGGGAGCTCGTTTTGGTTGCGGTAGTTCCTCTCAAAATAAAAATCTCAATTCAACTTTTAAATCTCAATCTCAACACATCGGCGATCTCCTCTGCAAGATATGTCATGCCTCCCTTGAAGCCGACCTCGCCGCTGTATGAGAACTTCTCCTCCTTCGAAGCCAACCTCGATCTCAAGCAGACACCCATCCATCTCGGCGAGCGGCAGGGACGGGAGACGATGACGACGGTCAACGACAATCGACGGGCGACGGCGGAGACCTCGCATTTGGCAGAGACTGATACTATCTCAGTCTGATAGTGAGAAACTGAGATACGGAGATCGCAGATCGCAGTCGGGTTTGGGCTGCTTTGTTATTTCAATTGTGGATCCATCTATTATAAGCTTAATGGGTCGTTGGCCCAAGATAGCTAAAAATAACGTACGGCTTTGTATTCAGTAAATAATGGGATTACATATACATAACTTGCCCTAGAAAGGTCACATGAGAATTAAGCCATGTAGAGATACCTTAAAATAACTTAATGTAATCACCATGTGATGAAACTTAAAAGAACAAAACCAAGCGCAACCTGAACCACTCTACGCAGAGGGGTTACACAAGTTTCACGCTAACAGATTGAAAACCTAAAAAAAAAAAAAATTAAATCCTAAATAGCTAGGCCTACCAAAAAACAAGCCCAACCCAAGCTATTTTTTATGCGTTTTTAAAGTTCTGCAGCTCCCCGCCTCCACCTCTTGTCACCGCCACCTCGCATTGAAACAGACTTCCAAACCGACCAAAACCTAATCTGAACCTCACATGCAGCCATATGCGATCCTCAAAGCCTTCAGCCACCCCCGATGCCGGATGACCACGTACGCCCCTTCGCCGCAAGGAAGGATCGATTCACCTTCTCCGGCCACATCTAAACTACCATGGTGAAGTCAGCGGCTCTGGTTTACTCGAAACACCATGATTCAGACTTTCAACTCCGGCAAACGCCGCGGCGTGTGGACCATCTAATTCTTTTTGTTAAGGCCAAATTGAGACCTCGTTTCTGATTTGCGATGAATTTTATTTGATTAAGGAACTCAGAGCTTTCAAATTCAATGAAGGAACAGCCGAAGTACTTTGTGGAGGGTTTACTTGGAATTTGGATTAAGGTAGCATGCTTTGATCCTACTTGGGGCACTAAATTGGTTGAGAGTTGGATTATTAATCTTAATGTATATGTTAGGGGCTGAAATGGTTGATGGAGGAGGATTGCATCATTTGCATGCAGTAAGGAGCGAGAAACTGAACTTGGTGTGGAAAAGAAAGGGTACATGAATATTGCCTCTACTTGAACATGACTCAAGACATTCCTAGATGGGTTCGTTCAGTTCGCGAGGAGACAGAACCTGTCAGCTCTGGCGATGAGGCATCAGAGGAGAAACTTCAGGCGCTTCTTAATATTGCAATGGCTTGTGTTTCGATTACACCAGAGAACTAGACCTACAATGAGAAAGGTTTTGAGCATGATAAGGGATTCGAGGGCAGATGCTATAGTGTCTTCGAAGAGCAGCAGTGATCATTCTCCCGAGCTTTTCCTAGGGAAGAACACCTGAGCATTTGATTCAGCCAGCTAGCTATGCATAACAATAGAAGTGAACGCGGTAGACTAACATGTAGGTTATTCCAGGGTCCGGGATTGTCTCGAGAACATTTGAAATGTAGTCGGGCATGGGAGTTGTTATTTCTGATTATGTGTGGGAGTGCCTTATGTGTGGGAATGCCATCGGAGAAAAGAAGGGAGGTGTTTCTTGTCAGGCAGTTGCATCAAGCTTTGGTTGAAACCTATCATGCAAACTGGAGGAAGTTTTTGACTACATTGGACCTAATTGTTTCTCGTATCTTATTGAACACCTTCTGATGCTGGTATCCTACTTCTAAGGTAATGTTGTCACTACCAAATCAAGTTTCATTGAATGGTTGATGCAGAATAGAGGTACCAAACACAGGCAGACGTGCTGATATCTTTTAAACAAATCCAAGAGTTTATGAGCGATAACAAAAACCAAAATAAGAAAAACCAAAATTCAATGGATGAAAAGGTTTATCAGAGTGGATGACTTTGCTTCATATGAATTATGGGATGTGTTTTGATGTGCTCTTAGATGTATAAAGGAGGGAACATATCAGAGAACAGCTACCAACAAATTATTTCCCAACTGCGGGAAAAAAAAATAATAATAATAATCCATAACCTTCATAGCACCTGAGTGGCTGAGTTCAATCATAATCATAGAAAGACAATAACAAACAAAAAACGCAAATCCTACAGGACATAGTAAATAGAAAAACATTTCAGATATTAACAAGTTCTCAAGGTGTCTTTAATTAAAGTCGCATTAACCTTACATTAACCAAATCCCCTCTGGTTCAACCAGTCTATTTTCAAGAAAAGCAAACAAGTAATTGAAGCTTATTTGGTGAACACAATAAACTTGCCATCTTTCATGCATGTGTCCACAAACCCGGAAGGAGGAATTGACACAGTTCCTGATGATGCTCACAGAGAACCCTCGTCATAGGGAATCACTTTGGCCCCGACTGAAAGACGATGGTCTCTAACCGATTTATACTCAGCAGCAAGAACCTCGTCCTTTGGGCATTCATGTGTGCTGTGCTGTACGTAGCTACTATTACAAATGGAACAATACTTCTTCTTAAGCACAGGTATACTCCTAGTACAAAAGGTACAAACCCACTTATCCACATTGAAGTGATTACCACATGCACAAATTATTTCATAGTTGAGATGGTCAAAAGTTGCACCCTGTGGGAAATGGAGGAGGGGTAAGGGCAACTAGAAGTGGGGTGAAGATGCTGATAACAAATTTTACAAGGCACGGCAGGGCAATAAGAAGGGTGGTGACGCTGATGACAAAGGTCACAAGGCAAGTAAGGGCAACGAGAATAAGTGGGGTGCTCCTTAGAACACTCATCGCAAGGCACACTTGGTCGACTTTCTTCACTATAAGCACCTTCACCCGCCACGGACCTTAAGCCAAAAGGAGAATAGGTGGGTATGTA
>NC_020494.1:22965643-22975105 GCF_000184155.1 Fragaria vesca subsp. vesca | reverse complement strand
CCAGTCACTATGAACTGGGACATGTCTAAGTAAGAATTTTCACCCCCCACTCGAATATAGGCGGCTGTTTGTTTGTAGTTCACCTCAGGATCCGGCACTATGAACTCCGACCTGAACGGGATGGGAGGATAGGAGCCTGTTTGTTTCAGTTCCATTGTTAGATACCCATAAAAGATAAAATAAATAAGAATCTTGAATGGGAACGAATATAACAAGTACAATATAACAACGATATCACTAATATAATTCTAACATAGGAAACAAATTAATAAACTAAACGGGAACGAATTAAGCAGAAAATCTCAAAACATAAGATGAGAAAAAAACCATCGCTGCTGGAACTCAACGGTTTCTTTGTACCTGACAAGAGCAACAACAACAACTTTCAGATCTGAGGTTATAAAGTAACAGATATTTTTCACAATCATTAATCATATTTTTATCAAAAACATTCGCAACAAACTGTTGAAAAATCCCAAAACATACGAGAAAAATTGAACGAAAAAATTCATACCGGGAGAAGAGGTGCCGAGATTCTCAAAGGAGAAGGTCAGTTTTTTCACATCTTGCTGGGAGCTCGTTTCGGTTGCAGAAGCCATATTTTTTTCTTCTTAGGGTTCAAGATTTCTATGAGAGCGTGAAAGATAGATAACGAAATGATAGATGGATTAGGTTTCTTCGGTCGGGTTTGGGCTGGTTTGTTAATGGGTCGTTGGCCCAGGATGACAAAGATATCTCAAACTCTCCTAAACTAATTAAAGTATGATGGCGCATTATTGATAAACTTAGAGGGCAAAATCGTGAGCTTGGGTTGGTTGCTGGTGTCGGGTTTCACAGTGTGAGCACGGTAGCGGCGGCGGCGGCGGCTTCAGCTTGGGTAGGGATTGACGGTGGCAAAGCTTGGTCAGGGATGACTCTTAGGGTTTTCTTCTTGGGTAGTTATTGTTTTGTTTTTATTTTTATTTTTGTTTTCAGCTCACATCTCTTTTTACCAATGGATAATGAGTTTTTTATTATCTCGATTTGAGTGGGAGAGATCGCATAAGGAAGAAAGACCTCGGTGACCTCATTTGGGGAAACTTTTATTAGTCGGGGTTTTCATTCATTTTGTTATGGGTTTCATACAAGAAGGTGGGTGTATTAGAAATTACTAGTTTAGTTTACTCTTTTTGGATGAATTTGTAATAGTTTATACATAATGGTTCTTTCTGTGAACCCCATTGGGAGATCGTTTTTTTACTGCTTACTCATTGGTAGGTATACCGACTTTATTTATTAATACCATGTACCAACTAACTTATGATTGGTAGACAAAATCCTCTACCAAAACCAACCACCGAAGTTGGTATACCGACTTAATTGGTACGGTTGGTACGGTTGGTAATAAGTCTCTACCAAGTTTAGATTGTGGCCCAAAAAATGAAGTGATAAACATAATTTTTTCACAAATATAATTCAATGATAGCTTTGGTCTGATGGTATGTGGTCATATTTTTCATCAGAGCAGTCATGATTTCGAAACATACCTCTTGCTAAAATTTAAACACTTTATAATTTAATTGTATTTATATCTATAGCATGTTATAGCTATAAAACAAAACATATATTATATATTATACATATATTTTAATTTTCTTTACATATATTATACATTTTATAGATTGTTTGTAAAAGGTTAGAGGTTCAATTCTCGTTTCCTACATAGATATAAGTGTATTTTTACATAATTATACATACATGGTTGGTACGGTATACCGACTGTATGAAAATCTCAATACCAAGTAACAACCATGTTACCAAAATTGGTACGGTATACCGTATCAAGTAAGTCGGTTACCAAGTTTTTAGTATATTAACTAGGTTGGTACGGTTGGTTGGTTTCGATATGACCTAAATTGCCAGCCCTAGTTAATAGAGTATGACCTTTTTCATTAAAAAAAACTAGCAAGACACATTGAATTTGTCAGACAACTTTCATGCAAATGTGCAATCTCACAACTTTCTCACGACTTTCATCTAATGAGTTTCTTTTGTATTGTTTTGCTTGTGCCTAATAGAATCTACAAGGCTGCCCAGCTTGGGCTTCTCTTGACTTCATTGGGCCCATTTAGAGGTTGTCTCAGGCCCTTTTGGCTTTCCCAAATAGAGCCCAATATGTTGAGATTGCTTAAAGCTTCAGTTCTTCTCCTACTCTATGTGCCTTTCGAGAAAAAGGATTCTCGGAATTTGAAAATTCACTCCGCGAACACGAAACGCTTTACTCTCCACCTTTCACTTCTACTGCCACTAATTATAGCGCTCTACTTTTGCAGTATGGTCTGGTGACGTCACTTGTCTAAACCAGAACCCTAGCTAGCCCTTGAGGTTCTAGCTCTCCACGTGTTGGTCGGGATGGTGATCCAACCGCACGCGCCTTTTCCATTTCTCCAGTACTCAGTCACTCACAAGTTATAACAATTAAGCCTCAGTTAAGATGAACATAAAAAAGGCCATTAAGGAGAAAAAAGAAAAGAAGAAAGTGGAAAGGAGAAAAAGAAAAGAAGAAAGTAGAAAGGAGAAAAAGAAGCCAACTTGGCTCAGTAAATTGGCTCAGTTGGTAAAGACGGTTTCTGACGAAGATCTTATTATTTAAATTCGATCTTTATTACTAATAGATCTTATTGGTTTTGTGGAAATTCATATCTAAAGGCTGGTGTAATATGTACTTGTCCACTGTTAGGTTTTTAAGGTTGAGGTTATAAGTTTGCCTTGATGATGATGGTGTAGCGTAATTTAGCTCTCAATTAAATTTTTTTGTAAAAAAAAAGAAAGGAGAAAAAGAAAAGAAGAACAGTAGAGAGGATAAAAAGGAGAAAAAGTGAAGAAGCAAGTACAACAGGGAAGAAATATTACATGCAGAGTCGTCTCATTTCTCTCTTTCATACTCATAGTTAGATGCAGTAATTGAGGCATTAAGAGAGTCTGGGGATCATGATGGAGGGTTTTGAGTCGTCTTCTGATAGCTTCGTTGATGTTGTGTTTTCTTGGTCTCTGGAGGATATTCTCAATGAAAATTTTTACCAGCACCAGGTAAAATGTTTTACACACACACATTCAGTTACCTCTCTTGCTCATCCTCGTCTCTGTTACTCCCCCTTAAAAATTTGATGAGATTTTGTGGAATATGCCTAGTCTGGAAATGAGTTTGCATGTCAACCTAACTCCTTGATCGTTTTATTTCTTCTGTTAAGGTATAATATAATTGTGCATGTCGATCTCTAGTTTAGTACAGAGCGTACTTGATTTGTTCTAAGAGATGAAACATGCATCACTCGTTACTGATACACATGTTTTACTGATATGATCTGCCTTCGATTCGAACAATATTTGTAGGTTGCCGGATTGGGAAAGAGTCCTCAATCATTTGGGTCGGACCTACTACAATATTTTGGTTCTTACATATATCCATTGTTAGATGAAACTCGATCTGAGTTGCAATCCAAGGTGGAAACTATCCATGGAGCACCGTTTGGTAAGGTAATATCTATTGAAGCATGCGCAAGAAATAAGCTATGTGATGTCAAAGTTGATTGTTGGAGAAACAATGTCAGTAAAGAGCCATACGAAACTAGGCCCGGTGATCTTTTCATTTTAGCTGATGCTAAACCTGAAACTGTTTCTGATCTACTAAAGGAAGGGAGATCATGGGTGTTTCTAATAGCCACTGAATTATTCCCAATAGATCAGAGCGAGGATAATACTACTTGTCTTCGTTTTAGAGTCAAAGCATCGAAAGAGTTTGATATCAACAGTGGCATTCAGACACCACTGTTTATCATTTACTTGGAGAATATAGCACCAAACATGAGAATATGGAAAGCTATGCACATGTGCACAGATGCTACTCATGCTAGATGGAAGGTACAAGCTTCAGTACTCTGCTTCTATTTTCCCAGCTTTAATTCGTCTTTAATTTTCAAAGTACTTGTTTTTGTAAGTATTTAAGAAAAGCTCAATTTTTCTAGGTGACTTTCAGTGATAACTTTCTGAAGTCGTTCAATCGACTGACGTCAATCCGAACAAAGTTGTCTGTAGTCAGTTTGCTACTTAAGCTATCAACTGGCTGGAGAGGTACGAAACGTAATGCTGAAATAGTTTGTGTTACCTCTTCGATGGTTGTGAAGAAGTTCAAAGTTCAAGGGTTATATATTCTTTGCTCAACTGACATCATAAAACATTTGAGATACATGCAAGTTTTAAAAGTATGGGACATATTGCCGGATCTTTGTGCTATCCAAACACTGGTAAATCACTTGGATCTGTTTTTCGTGAGATATACTGCCGGTTTCATCAAACTCTGCTGTGAGAAATATTTCGAGGGGTATGTTTTACCTTTTAGTATTTTGATTGAAGTTGTACATTTGTTCCTGTTCCCCTTTATATGGAATTATACAACATGTATATATATAGGTACAAATTTGTTTTATTTTTAGAAAATAGTAATACTTTTGTGGTTTGTCAATTGCAACCAGTGACTTGGAAGTTCCAATGACCTGGCCGCCCTCTTTGGATATTGTTCGATATAAGGATCTTAGCATGTCCCAGGATGATAGTTCTGTTGAAGGTTCAAAGTTCAATCAGAGTTTGTTACTGATGAAGTTCTACTCCTTATCATCTGGGGTGGTGAATCACTTACTCTCTGACCGTGAGGGTACAAAAATGGATCTCCCTTTTGAAGTCACAGACGAGGAAATGGACGCAATCCTTTACGGTTGGAGTACCTTTATAGTTGGACGATCAGGAACCGGTAAGACTACTGTTTTGTCAATGAAGTTGTATCAGAACGAAGAGGGTCACAATATGGCAGAAGAAGCATTGAATGGAGCAGAGGAGAGTTCTGTTCTACGACAGATTTTTGTAACAGTGAGTCCGAAACTTTGTTTTGCTGTGAAGCAACATGTTTTACATTTGAAAAGGTAAGGGGATTCTTTCACAAATGAATCGTGGATGGTTTAGTATATATAATTGAACCTATTTGTTTGTATTCACTATATATACATTTTATACTGAACTCTTTAATTCTGTTCACCATTCTCTTGTAGCACTAGATACCCAAGAATCATTTTATATTCTTTATGTTGATCTTAGATGAAACTTGGTAATATCTTGTAAGTATGCAAATGAAACGAACCTGAATGTACGTACAGAAAACTTAATTTCTGTCATTGCATATTCATATTCAGTTTCTGCGAACAAATAATTCACCTTAGGTACATGAACTTTTATCAATTAAGTTAGCTAAATATGCAAGCATGCATGATATTTAGCACCTCATTTGTGATACCATTCTTCCTGCTCATCCATCTGTAGATATTTTAGCTTAATATGATACATTGTCATCTTGGCAAACCATGCCAGATATTCTCTTCAACTGTATACATCAACTTCAATTGATGAATCGTTTTAATAATATTAATTTTGTGTCCCTACAGTTTTTCTTCTGGTGGAAGCCATTCATCTGAGTTCAGTTTGTTTGACATGGATGATTTTGATGCTGAGGAAGCACAGTTTGGGGATATTCCAAACTCTTTTCTTGATCTTCCGCTGAAGATCTATCCTCTTTTCATAACATTTAGTAAGTTCTTAATGATGCTGGATGGAAGTTTGGGTAATTCTTACTTTGAAAGATTCCTTGAAAAGCTAAATCTTCCTCATGGTTCACTAGAGTGTTCTAGATCTGTTCTGCTGCAAACCGTCATGAGGACAAAGGAGGTCAATTATGATAAGTTCTATTCATCATACTGGCCTCATTTTAATATCCAGATAACAAAGAAGCTTGATGCTTCAAGAGTCTTTACAGAGATTATTTCTCATATAAAAGGTGGTCTGGAAGCTTTGGAAGCAAGTGATGGGATATGTAGTAGGGACTGTTATGTGAAAATGTCAGGTCGTGCTTCCAACCTTAGTGAGGAGAATAAAGAGATCATATATGATATATTTCAGGTTTATGAAAAAATGAAGCTGAGGAATGGGGAGTTCGATATTGCTGATTTCGTAAATGATATTCACCGTCGGCTGAAACATGAAAATTATAGGGGTGATGAGATGGATTATGTGTACATTGATGAAGTACAGGATCTTACAATGAGTCAAGTTGCCCTATTCAAGCATATCTGTAGTAATGTCGACGAGGGTTTTGTCTTTTCGGGTGATACGGCGCAGACCATTTCAAAGGGTATTGACTTCAGATTTGAAGATATACGGCATCTGTTCTACAAGAAGTTTATGTTGGAATCGGGAAGCAACAAGCATGAAAAAGGGTTTGGCAAAGCAAAAATCTCGAACAAGTTTCATTTGACTCAGAACTTCCGCACACATAATGGTATATTGAAGTTATCACAGAGCATAATTGATCTACTGTATCATTTTTTCCCCCAATATATTGATCCTTTGAATCCTGAAACTAGTCCAGTACATGGGGAAGCTCCGGTTTTACTTGAATCCGGAGAAGATGAAAATGAAAATATGATTGGAAAGTTATTTGGGAGTAATAGTACATCAGGAAGCATTGTTGGCTTCGGAGCAGAGCAGGTTATTTTGGTGCGTGACTCTTGTGCTCGAAAGGAAATTTCCAACTTTGTTGGCAAGCAGGCTCTTGTTCTTACCATATTGGAGAGCAAGGGGCTCGAGTTTCAGGTGATTACCATAGTGGTCATTAAATAGTCGTATCACATGGAAGTCGTAACGTTGATCATCTTAAGAGATTTAAGTTGTAATCAATCTGCCAGTGACAAGATCGGTTCTTTTGTTTCTTTCTCTTTCAATATCATTTGGCTGCAGTTTTTAAATGTCTTTAGGGTATGATGCTGGTTCAGATTTGAAATTGATAAGAACTTGCTGCAATTTATAATATATATAGAGATACAATCGGGCCAATTGGCTTTTTATATTTGGCTCAAATCCATCCTTTGTTCATTTGTAAGTCATAACATTCATATCTCTGTTTTGTAGGATGTGATTTTGTATGACTTTTTTGGATCTTCATCCCTCAAACAGCAATGGAGGCTGATATATGAATATATGAAGGAAAATGAATTGCTTGATCCGAGAACACCTGAGAAATTTCCAAGTTTCAATGGAGGCAAACACCATTTGCTGTGCTCTGAATTGAAGCAATTGTATGTTGCTGTTACACGCACAAAACAGAGACTTTGGATTTATGAGAAAATGGCTGATATCTGCAGTCCCATGTTTGACTTTTGGAAGAAGAAGTGTCTGATACAAGTGAGGCAAATTGATGATTCTCTTGTAGAGAAAATGAAAGTTGAAAGTACCCCAGAGGAGTGGAGAATGCGTGGCATGAAGGTTAGTTTAGTTTCTGGAATAGATATAAGCATTTTTGCTGCTGTTGTTGCTGCTGTTGTATCAGATGTTATATTAATATCACCTTTATGCATGTTTTAAGCATCACAGTGATTGTCATTGTGATGCTAAGATGATTATAATTATTTTTTTCATAGGATCCTTTCATTATTTTTTTTTTCCTTCTTATCTGTCTGAATTACTAATATTCATGTTTTGTGCAGCTATATCACCAGCATAACTATGAACTGGCCACTATGTGCTTTGAAAAAGCACATGATATTAATTGGGAAAGAAAGTCAAGAGCATCTGGCCTTAAAGTTTTGGCTGATTGTACGCAATCATCAAATCCTGAAAAGGCCAGATCCTTTCTTAGGGAAGCTGCAATAACTTTTGAAGATATAGGAATGGCAAATTCTGCTGCCAATTGCTTTTTTGATTTAGGGGATTACGAAAGGGCTGGTATGAGGATACAATTTCCTGCAACAGTAAATAATTATTTTTCATATGTCTGTTATTGCTATATCCAAACTCTTGCTTGCATTGAGTAAGTATATTTGGTGATGCAGGTAGGATTTATTTGGACAAATGTGGTGAACAAGGACTGGAAAGAGCTGCAGAATGCTTTTATCTAGCAGGCAGCTATGAGGATGCGGCAAACATTTTTGAATCCATAGAAAGGCCAGAATATGCTGCTAGATGCTTTTGTAATTTGGGGATGTATGTAAGGGCAGGTATGATAGCATCATCTGTTGTGATTATCCAGCTTTTGTGGTTTCAGTCATTGGCCTTTTGAGTTTTAAGTATAATTAATGTCTCAAGTATTAAATTTCAATTTTGCAGCTACTATATATATGGAAAAATGTGGTGAACCCGGACTTCAAAAGGCCGGCGAATGCTTCTCACTAGCAGAACGCTATGATTTGGCGGCTGATGTATATGCTAGGGGGAAACTTTTCTCAGAGTGTCTTACTGCATGTTTGGTGGGAGATCTATTTGACATAGGTTTGCAGTATATTAAGGATTGGAAGCAACATGCAAGAGAAGAGTATGGTCTGGCTATAAGAGAAAAAGGGACTGATAAAACTGAACTTAAGTTTCTTGAGAGATGTGCAGTTCACTATTATGATGAGGTTGATAATATCAGACCAGAGATGAAATTGGTGAGAGCTGAACTGTTTTCCAGCCAAAAAATACTTAATTCTCATCTGTCCTCAAGCTCAAAGTATTTGTGGGAAGAAAAATCGCCTGATGATATGATAAAGTGTTTAGAAGTGAAGGAATCAAAAAAGCAGTTTTCTGTTGATTCACTGGTGTATTTCTGGAATCTTGTGAAGGACAAGATTGTTTACTTGATCAAATATTTCGATAATCTTGAAGACCAAGATGTTAACAAAAAGAGATGCTATGGAGACTTGTTTCTGAATTATTTGGGAGTATGGAGGGATTTTCATGATGATCTGAAACCAGTCTATGTTTCACTCATGTCTGATGATGATTGGGTCACAGGTAAAAATAAAAGATATATTCTGATGAAGGGGGAATTGGTCACCATAGACTATTTCCAAATTCTTTTGGATTCTCGGAATTTCTGGAGTTCCAAACTAATCTCTTGTAGTATTAAGGTCTTGAACAAGCTTGAAGAGCTCTACAAGTTCATTATCAAGAAGTCCGATTCAGTTTCTTTCCAGAGCTGGACTCTTAACCAGGTTTATGTAGCTGCAAAGATGTATGCGGTAGCGAAGTGTGTTTTGGGATCCAAGTTTTTGAATGATGAAGATCTAAACACACTAAGGAAATTTGTTGATCTGTCAGCTGAAAGTATTGTTGCTTGCATATTTCCTTTTGATTGGAGAAAAACTCTGAGAGGGAATATGATTCTTCTTAGACAAAGTGATGCTTTTAAAAAACTTCTCAAACAACTCGTTGTTGATTATACCAGCTCAACTATTGAGCTTTCCTATGGGCAAGTTGGAAGGCTAGCAATGATTATTCTGGGGTCCGGTAGTGTTGATTCTGAACTACATGAGAAGCTCGTGAAAGATTTGAAATGTAGTCGCCCATGGGAGTTGTTCATTCTGAATATGTGTGGGAGTATCATTGGAGTAAAGAAGGGGTCTG
>NC_020494.1:22948201-22965623 GCF_000184155.1 Fragaria vesca subsp. vesca | reverse complement strand
TTTTGGAGAAGCTAATGCTAATGATTGTGCTGGGCCTTCTGCTTTGATTCGGATGAGGCTGAGATCAAAAGTTCTAAGCTTCTTCAACCCGACTCAGGTCTGGAAGCAGATGAGGTGAAAAACAGCGGGAACCTCCCTAAGGATTTTGATCACTTGTGGGATATATTGGAAGGCTTGCAGGAGGTGAAAAAGAGTTCATCAGAGGAGTTTATTTCAGATGCCTCAACAAAAAGGTAAGTGGATCATTACTTTTTGTTATTTGGTTCACATTATGAGCAGCAGTTGTAGTAGATAATATTCCTCATTACTTGATGGCATTTCAGTTGGAGTTGGAAAAATTTGTTTTCCTTTTAACTTCTGTGTGGTCTGCACGCTGTCCGAACGCATTTGAACAAATATTATCTGGAGAAGTGATGACAATGCTTGATGATTTAATGCAACTTTATGCGGCATTAGATGGGAGGTCAGTTCGATTTCCGATACTGCAACCTTTTGATTAACCTTCTTTGCTTGGTGCCTCATTGGTTGTTCATTTTTCTCTATTGTTCTTAGTGAACAAGAACTCCGGAACAAAATATCTACAGTTGCACAACTTAGCAGGAGGTTGCTCACGAGGGGGGAGAGGATTTATTGGCCTGAAAAGATAGAACCTGAATTTTCGCAGCTGTTTTTGGAGCACAATGTCAAACTTGCTGGAAAGGAACTCGAGACCATTGTCTGGGTCCGGCAACCATTTTACAGCAGAAAAGTGTGACAAAACGGAGGGAAATGTACGTGTCCAGAACTTCCTAAGCTGAATTTGCTAGTTGAATGTGTTTAATCATTGTTATGATACCGAGCAACTTTCTCATTTTCTGCCATTTTGTGTTATCCTATCCCTCTTACGTAGTATTTTTGGTGTAAAGTTTGGTCCTTGTTGATGATAAGCGGGAAGGAAAAGGCTCCCTCACGGCCTCACCGTTCCCCTTTTTATGTTATTTGTGTTAAATGAGAACGACAATATTTCTACATAGACAACTACATTATTGGAGTCTCAAATCGCAAGTTGCTTGCAAATCAATGAATAGAATTGTAAAATCAATGAGAATTGATCGATGGCTAAATTAGTTAACTTGCAAATCGTAAGTTTTTTATACAATTACCATGAGTAGTACTTTAAAGAAAAATGATCATAACAAATAGACGAGTGAGTGCAATATGATTCATCTGACAAGGTTGAGAATAATAAGAAAAATGTGATGCTATTAACACATTTTATTTTGTCATTGACACATATTTTTTAAAAAATAATTATAAATGAGACTAACTAATTACTGGTTAAAATATGGTACGCGTCACGACTTGGTGGTATTTTTTGAGAATGATTATAGATGAAGCCATGATCATAATAAAATAGACGAATGAGTGCAATATGATTACTCACACCAGACTCTCGTTTTAGTATCCGGGGTTATTTAACTGATAAAAAAATAAAAAGTAAAAACAAGAGAAAATTTACCCTTTTTGTTTTGTTTAAGTTAACTTTTACATTTTCACGTAAAGCCGTAAAGGCTTAAACCCTCATCAGTTTAAAACCCCAAAAACCTAACGTCGTCGTCGCAGAGAGAGCAGCAATGAGAAAACCCATATCGAAAACAACGCGGAAGCAAAAGCTGCTATCAGAGGTCGAAGAAATCAAGCTCCTCAATTCATGGATCGAATCCCAGAAACCCGACTGCGGCTCCAACCCAATGTCCCTCCCGCCTCTCCCCTCCAACGCCCCCATCGGGCGCGTGGACCCCACGTCCTTCTCCCGCTACGCCGGCGCCACCAGGTTCGCCGAGCTCCCCGTCTCCAAGAAGACCAAGGACGCCTTGCGGCAGTCCAGGTACACCGACATGACCGATATCCAGCGCGCGTGTTTGCCACACGCGCTCTGCGGAAGGGACATTCTGGGCGCCGCCAAGACCGGCTCCGGCAAGACTCTGGCTTTTGTGATTCCGGTATGTGGGTTTGGTTTATGAGATGGAGTTTGTATCTGGGTGGTTGTTGGAATTTAAACAGACGACACATGTCTTTTTCATATATCGTTATCGTCAAAAATAATTGAGATGATTTTGGATAGGATTTCAAGCAAATCATGACATGCCACGTGTGTAGACGATAACAGTTTGTCTCCTAAAAACGTCAATAAATAAGCTTTAAACTCATTCTACATTCACACATTCATCTCCTCCTTCTAAACTCAGATATCATCATCTATTTCACTTCTCACCATTTTCATGGATTGTACTAGAAATTATTTGAGAGCGAGAGATGAAGAAGATGAAGAGCATATTATGCAGATTCGGTCCAACAATGCTCAAGCCGCTGCATTGGTTGCCCAATATCACCATATGCAGATGCAGACTCCTTAAGGTCGTGGTTCACGACTTGGTTGTGCCTATAACGTCGAAAGACACAGGCAATCAAGAGGGGCTAACATGATGAAGGATTACTTTGTCGAGCGTCTAGTGTATAGCAACACAATTTTTTGTCAGCGTTATCAAATGCAAAAACCAGTATTCAATCGCATCATGGCGGACCTTTGCAATTTCGACGATTTTTGGAAACAGAAGCCAAATGTCACAAGAAAGCTGGGATTGCTCCCAGAACAAAAAATGATAGGTGCGTTACGAATGCTTGCATATGATGCAGGGGTTGATCAATATGATGAAGTCACCAGGATGGGAGCATCAACTGCTTTGAAATGCCTCAAGAAATTTTGTGCATAAGTGGAGTATTTGTACGGGGGTTGGTATCTTCGAGCTCCTAATGCCGTAGATCTGTAAAGACTTATACATAAAGGACAACAACGTGGTTTTCCCGGCATGATTGGGAGCATCATCTTTAGTTTAATAAACGAAAGGGGAACGAATTAAGCAGAAAACCTGAATCATCGGATGCCGTGTAGCCTTTTCCATCGCTGCTTCCAGATCTGGAACCCAACTGTTTCTTTTTACCTGACAAGAGCAACAACAACAACTTCAGATCTGAGATTATAAAGTAACATATATATTTTTCACAATCAATAATCATATTTTTATCAAAAACATTCGCAACAAACTGTTGAAAAATCCCAAAACATATGAGAAAAATTGAACGAAGAAATTCATACCGGGAGAAGAGGCGGCGAGATTCTCAAAGGAGAAGGTTAATTAGTTTTTTCACATCTTGCTGGGAGCTCGTTTCGGTTGCAGTAGCCATAATTTTTTCTTCTTAGGGTTCGAGCGTGAAAGATAGATAACGAAAGGGAATGGTAGATAGATTAGGTTTCTTATTCCCTTTTTATATCGGAGATCGCAGTCGGTTGGGTTTGTTATTTCAATTGTGGATCCATCTATTATAAGCTTAATGGATCGTTGGCCCAAGATAGCCAAAACTCTTTTTTGAGAGGAAAGACGTACGGCTTTGTATTCAATAAAAAATGAGATTACATATACATGATTTGCCTCAGAGGGGCCACGTAAGAATTAAGCCATGCAGAGATACCCTAAAATAACTTAATGCAATCATCATGTGATGAAACTCAAAAGAACAGAGCCAGGCGCAACCTAGACCACCCTACGCAGAGGGGGTTACCCCAAGTTCCACGTTAACAGATTGAAAACCTAAAAAAATATATTAAAACCCTAAATAACTAGGCCTACCAAAAAACAAGCCCAACCCATTATCAAGCCCAACCCAAGCTATTTTTTATGCATTGAAACAGACTTCCAAACCGACCAAAACCCAATCTGAACCTCACATGCAGGCATGTAGCCATATGCGATCCTCAAAGCCTTCAGCCACCCCCGATGCCGGACGATCACGTACGCCCCTTCGCAGCAAGGAAGGATCGATTCACCTTCTCCGGCCACATCTAAACTTCCATGGTGAAGTCAGCGGCTCTGGTTTACCCGAAACACCATGATTCAGACTTTCAACTCCGGCAAACGCCGCGGCGTGTGGACCATCTAATTCGTTTTGTTAAGGCCAAATTGAGACTTCGTTTCTGATTTGCGATGAATTTTATTTGATTAAGGAACTCCGAGCTTTCAAATTCAATGAAGGAACAACCGAAGTACTTTGTGGAGAGTTGGAATTTGGATTAAGGTAGCATGCTTTGATCCTACTTGGGGTACTAAATTGGTTGAGAGTTGGATTATTAATCTTAATGTATATGTTAGGGGCTGAAATGGTTGATGGAGGAGGATTGCAGTAAGGAGAAACTGAACTTGGTGTGGAAAAGAAAGGGACTGGGTACATGAGAATTTGTTTTCCCATGCATGTATTGCCTCTATTTGAACATGACTCAAAACATTCCTCGATGGGTTCGTTCCGTTCGCGAGGAGACAGAACCTGTCAGCTCTGGCAATGAGGCATCAGAGGAGAAACTTCAGGCGCTTCTTAATATTGCAATGGCTTGTGTTTCGATTACACCAGAGAACAGACCTACAATGAGAAAGGTTTTGAGCATGATAAGGGATTCGAGGGCAGATGCTATACTGTCTTTGAACAGCAGCAGTGATCATTCTCCGGGGAAATGGTCAGATACTGTTCAGAGCTTTTCCTAGGGAAGAACACCTGAGCATCTGATATTCAGCCAGCTAGCTATGCATAACAATAGAAGTGAACGCGGTAGATTGACATGTAGGTTATTCCGGGGTCTGGGATTGTTGATTCTGAACTATACAAGCTCGAGAACATTTGAAATGTAGTCGGCCATGGGAGTTGTTATTTCTGATTATGTAGGGAGTGCCTTATGTGTGGGAATGCCATTGGAGAAAAGAAGGGAGGTGTTTCTTGTCAGGCAGTTGCATCAAGCTTTGGTTGAAACCTATATATCATGCAAACTGGAGGAAGTTTTTGACTACATTTGACCTAATTGTTTCTTGTATCTTATTGAACACCTTCTGATGTTGGTATCCTACTTCCAAGGTAATGTTGTCACTACCAAATCAAGTTTCATTCTCGGGTCTGGTAAGCTGGATAATGAACTTTGTGGGAAGCTTGTAAAAAATATAGACTGCAACTCTCCTTGGAAAAAGTTCATTGAGGATCTATGTGTCATGTGACAATATTCTGTCTGAGCTTCCAGAAGGTTATAACAGTGAGCAGCCTAAAAATACAACAGTTCTAGAATGTGCTGTGGTGTCTGACACTGTTGTAGAACAAAGAGAGTCAGACTTTTCTGAAGGCTCTTTAATTGGAAATATCAGTCCAGAGGTTCTCTTTTGCGGAGGTTTCATGATGCATTGTTCGAAACTTATAGTAAGAATTGGAGTTTACACTGCTACATATATCACCTGATTGCTCCTTATATCTTGTAGATTGCCTTCTGATTTGGATCTGTTGCTTCTAAGGTTATGCAATCACTACAAGATCTTGTTTTATTGAACAGCTAATATATAAAGAGGAATATTACCGAGTAATAGTGGCTGATGTTTTAATTTCTTTTGGATGCATCCTTCAGTTTCTGATTGATGTGGTTCGGGAACTTCTTTTTGATAAGATAAATATGATTAAATTGATTAAAAAGTGTACCAAGAGTTGGAAGATGCTGGAAGATGTATTACTTGCTACTGATGCAGAGATGGGGTTTTGTGTTTTGTTTGCTTTATCTGAATTTGGTATGGGTTTTGATATTCTTTTGGATATGCTGAGGAGGAAGTACATTTCTGAACAGCTACCAAAGGAGTTTTGTTATGTCCTTAAGGGAATTGCATCTTTACGTGATTCTCTGGTGGTTACAAGTTTCGGGGTTGAATGTTCAAGGTTCTGCTGTTCAGATGTCATTTGCATCTACATGAAGGCTAACCTATGCACTGGTGAAATTCTGAAATCAAAACATCCTGTGGCTCGTTCTTCACAAGGGCAAAGGCACACCACTGAAACCCTTCAGCATTGGAATAGAAATAACTTCCCAATCCATTTTTATCCCTTTGTGGGAAATAGTTAAAGGGTTTCAAACCAACAAAGCTAAGGGAAGAGAACAGTGCAATAGATTTTCAGATGCCTCAACAATCAAGGTAATTCTAGTAGTTATTACATGGTTCAGATAAGCCAGCGATTCATAGTGTTAAATTTTTCCTTACTGTTCTTTTCAGTTGGCTTTGGAGAAGATTATTTGGCTTTTCGCTGCTGCATGGTCTGGTGTTGGCAAAGAAGAACATAAGTTATCTAGACAAGTGCTGAAAATGCTGGATGAATTGGTGCAATTCTACGCCACATTAGATGGAAGGTCAGTTATAAACATTTCGATTGTCTTGGTAGCTTTCGTATCTCTTAGTACATTTTGATGCCACATCATGATAATATGGCTACAGTTGAGAAACTAGCTACGGAGACACAATGCATAGGTACACCGTGTGTAATTTATTTTTCTCTATATTCTTTTCTCTCTTGGTGTACTGTACACAACTGGGCTTCAGTTTGCCTTTTAGTGACCATTTACCTTCAGTTTGTAACACAACGTTTGTTTCGGATTTGATCTACCCAAATGTCCAAATTGATAATCTAAACTTTGACAAAATATGAACTTGTATATTTAGTGCACTTGTATATAAAGACCTTTGTGGGAAGAACTTGTCCGGACTCCCAACGACTCTCTTCACATAACCAACGTCTAAATAAATGTGCATTTTACAATACAAAGCATAAAAAGAAAAAGAAAAAAGAAGACAAGGGTCAAATGGTCAAGAGATGAACTACTTCTCCTCCAAGCCTTCACAATTTGCTCTCACTTTCTAAACCCTTGCGATTACTCCACACAGAAGCTTCACCTCTCTCTTTTCACACTCCATGCTAGCTTCAATCCCAGAGAGTTGAAAATGTAATGTACTTCTTTCATTTCTGTTCTTCAAAATCAGTTCTTTTTCTTTCTCTACACAACTTTGTGGGTTCCAAAATCAAAATCACATGCTTTGTTTTGAATGCAGACAAGGAAAGCAAGCGCCTTTGAGTTGGAAAAGGTGAAGATGGAAGCTTCACACAAGAAGAAAGGTAAAAGACCCAACCTTTTGGCCGATACAGTCTTCTCTTGGTCCATTGATGACGTTCTCAACGAACGTCTCTTCAAGAACAAGGTAATTGGTTTTCACTTTTGCTGCATAAAAATCACATCTTTCGTGTTTTTACTGAGGAAAGGTAGCGTCTTTATGTTTACTTAGCATAGATGAGTGAAATGGGAAAGGTTTTATGGCTTGAATCTTGATGACGGTTGTGAAAGGAGGTTCCTTTTTAGTAGCTCAAAGCCCACCAAATCTTGATGACTCAGAAAGACCTAATCTTTAACCCCAACTGTTTCAGTTTTCTAATTTTTCATCATGCTTTGATTTTACTGCAATGTGAAAATGTAATTGATTTTGTGGGTTTTGTTTTTCATTTTGTACTGCTGAGCAGAGATGTGCAAAAGAAAAAGGCTCTGTTTTGATTGTGTGCTGTGTTTGAATTCTGAAACTATGAGTAAATGCGTTTCGGATTAACTTATATGTTTAAGATTCATGTAAATAGTTCATGCTTTTGCGAAAAACGGCTCTAGAGAATTCAAGTTTTTCCAATGAAATGAGGAGTAAGTACTGATTGTTTTTCTATCTTTGTAAGTACTTACTGTTTGTGTTTGTTATTGTAGGTGGAAAAGATTCCTGAGTCATTTCAGTCTGTTGAGCATTACTTCGGGTGTTATGTGTATCCTTTATTAGAAGAAACACGAGCACAAGTCCATTCAAGTATGGAGACTATTCACAGGGCACCATATGCTAAAGTAGTTTCTTTTGAAAATGCCAAGCCATATGGAAGAAAGCTCTACAATGTCAAGGTTGATTACTGGCGAAACAGGTTCAATGACCGTGGCAAGGAGCCATACAAAACTTTGCCTGGTGATCTCTTTGTTTTAGCAAATGCTAAACTTGAAACTGTTTCTGATTTACAAAGGTTAGGGAGGTCGTGGGCTTTTGGATCAGTCACTAAAGTGTCAGAAAATGAGAACAAGGATGACACTACTTCTCTTTATTTTAAAGTCAAGGCTTCCAAAGAGCTTAAAGTCTTAAAGAGCACAACACCATTGTTTATGGTTTTCCTAGTGAACTTAATACCAAATGGAAGAATATGGAAAGCTTTGCACATGTCCAAAAACTTGAAGATTGTCAAGGAGGTTCTGTGCACTGATAATGTGGTGAGAGCTTTGTAAATTGTGATAGTAGATTTTGATTAGTTGAGTTAGTACATTCACTAACATGGGAAATAGTTGCGTTACATAAGCTATAGATGATGTAAGATGTAATGTAATACTGGTCACACCATAGATAGTACTCACCTACTCGGTGAATTCAGCTTTTTTACACAGCTAAATAACCTTTACTATATCAGTTATAATTTATTAATATTGAGACCATATCTTCTGGTTTAAATTTCATGAAGAAATATGACAAATGTTTCCCCCTTGCTTTTAACTCTAATACTTGTGTACCACTGAAATTAAGTAATGGTTTTTTTAGATGTAATCATATATGTATCTGTAACTCTTTCTTTCTTTAAACTGTCATATATTGCTGGAACTGACTGAAGACCTTATGCTTGATTACAGGCTCAGAAAAGTGTCTGCTCTGAAAAGAACAGTGACATTGTGAATATGGGATTGGTACAGAGTTTATCATCTGGCTTGAGTGAATCCCAAACTGGGACTGTTTTAGCCTGTCTTGAAATGCTGCATTCTCGTGACAAGTCTGCTGTGGAACTGATTTGGGGTCCTCCTGGTACTGGAAAGACGAAAACCATTGTCACTCTACTCTTAAGCCTGCTACAGATGAATTGCAGGACTCTTGTTTGTGCCCCAACAAATGTTGCAATAACTGAAATTGCTTCTCGCCTTGTAAAGATGGTGACTGAAGTAGAGTCCAATGCTCCGTATTGTTCTTTGGGAAAAGTTCTTCTATTTGGGAATAAGGAGCGACTCAAAATTGGCTCAGACATTGAAGAGATATATTTAGATTTCCGTCTCAAAAGGCTTGTTGAGTGCCTAGGGCCACAGACTGGTTGGAGGCATTGCTTTACTTCCATGATAGAATGTCTTGAAGATGGTGTTTCTCACTACCGTACTTTTCTGGGAAACGGGTTAACTATTGAGAAGGAACTGAAGACTACAGGCCAAATGCAAGTGAAAGAAAGTAGAATTGTCACTAAAGTTGGCAAGGACAAGTGCAAAACATTTCTGGAGTTTATAAGAGATAGATTTGTTTCTATTGCATCACCTCTAAGATATTGCATTTCTATCTTCTGTACCCACATGGCGAAAAATCACATTTCCGCAGATATTTTCCAAAGCATGGTTTCGCTTGTCAACCTGGTAGATTCCTTTGAATCATTGTTGTTTCAAGGTAATGTTGCTCCTGAAGCACTTGAAGACATTTTCTCTCGTTCTGATGTAGAAGACATATCAGAGACATGTGTTGATAACTCTTTTCTTCTATTCACAAATAGAAGAGAATGCCTTAAAGTTTTGCATAAACTATTTGACTCTCTTAGAAAACTTGATCTTCCGGACTTTATGAAGCAAGAGTCTCTAATGGCATTTTGTTTTCAAAAGTGCTTCCTTGATATTTTGCACTGCATCCAGCTCATATAAGTTGCATAAACTGGCAATGGAGCCATTAAGCATTGTGGTTATTGACGAAGCTGCACAATTGAAAGAGTGTGAATCAACAATCCCCCTTCAACTACCAGGTGTGAGGCATGCTGTTCTTGTTGGTGACGAATGTCAGTTACCTGCTATAGTAAAGAGCACTGTAAGTAGATGTCATGTCTTTACTCGTCCTATCAGTTTTTGTTCCACTTCTTATTTATGTATACTTTATGCTAAATTCCTTACTTCTGTAGGTTTCTGATGAAGCTGGTTTTGCAAGAAGCTTGTTTGAGAGGTTAAGCTTAGTTGGTCACTCAAAACACCTCCTGAATATGCAGTACAGGATGCATCCATCAATCAGTTCCTTCCCAAATTCTAGTTTCTACAATAACATGATCCTGGATGCTCCATATATCAAAAGGAGAGGCCAGGAGGAAAGTTATCTTAAAGGGTCAATGTTTGGTCCTTACTCTTTTATCAATGTAATTGGTGGACAAGAAGAGAAAGACGAGGATGGATGTAGTCGGAAGAATATGGTTGAGGTTGCTGTTGTTTCACAAATACTGCAGAATTTGTACATAGGTATATCGTTGCATTCTTCCTTGTGTTCTCATCTCATTTTATTTTTTCAATTTTTAACTTGCTTCATTTTATTTTATGTGACGGTGCACTTCAGCTTCTGATCTGGTCATATTTGTTAATAAATTTCAAATTGTCTTTGGTGTATGCATAGCATTGACTTGAAAGTTTAATATTTTGTTAGTAAGGATAAATATTTATTCCATTTAGAAAAGCTAAAGCTCATCTAAGAGTTTTTGTACTGCATGCAAGACTTCTTATATCTGCCCTGTGCTTCATAGCTTCTGGTGGGACTGGTTCCATTTAGGTGGTGAATATATATAGTTTACAAGACTGAATAGGTTTTTTTTTTTTTTTCTTTTCTTCTTCTGATGCATGATCATTGTATATGGTTTATTTATTTATCTATTATAAATCCTGTAGTAGAAATGAAGGTTTTAAGCATTGGTAGTATAATTCCTTGAATCATTTTCTCAAACAAGCACGTAACTGTAGAAATTCTATCATCTTTATCTTTTCATACTGACAATTGATGGCTTTCGGTTTTCTTTTTGTAACAGAATGGATTGATTCAAAACAGAATCTCAGTATTGGTGTAGTTTCTTCATATGCTGCTCAAGTAGTTGCAATCGAGGACAAACTTGGAAAGAAATATAATAATCTTGATGGATTTATAGTGAAAGTGAAGACAGTTGACGGGTTCCAGGGTGGGGAAGAGGACATCATTATATTTTCCACTGTACGATCCAATTGTCAACAGTCACTTGAGTTTATTTCAAAACCGCAGATAATTAATGTTGCTCTTACAAGGGCAAGGTATGTCCTACATAAACCTGTATGCTTTTGCATCTTTTTTAATTAGCTTGATGGATATAACTTCTGGTTCTCTGATGTTTGCAGGCACTGCCTGTGGATTTTGGGGAATGAAAGAACGCTATGTGAAAGTGAGTCTGTTTGGGAGGCCTTGGTCCTTGATGCCAAAAATCGCCAATGCTTTTTTAATGCTGATGAAGACGAGGATTTAGCCAAGGCCATACTACAAGTGAAGAAACAGTTCGACCAACTAGATGATTTGCTTAATTCTGACAGTGTACTTTTCAGAAGAGCTAGATGGAAGGTAATTGAAGATATTGATTTTTGTTATTACTTCTTGATCGCCCCTAAATTTCTAAGAACCTAATGTGAACTTATCAAAAGTTTCTGAAATTGGATGTTCTGCTCTATAATAAATCTTCAGGTACTTTTTAGCGATGATTTTTTGAATTCATTCAAGAAACTGAAGTCAGTCAGTTTGAAGAGGTCAGTGATAAATGTTCTACTAAAGCTTGCCAGTGGCTGGAGACCGAAGATGCAAAGTTCAGATATACTTTGTGGTAACTCTTCACTGATCCTGAAGAAATTTAAGGTTGAAGACCTATATATTGTTTGCACAACAGACATAGCAAAGGATTTGAGATATATACAAGTATTGAAGATTTGGGACATAATGCCTATAGAGGATATCCCAGAGTTGGTAAATCGCATGGACAATATGTTAAACAAATATACAGATGAGTATATTAATCTGTGTAAGGAGAAATGTCTCGAGGGGTATGTCATTTTACCTTCCAGAATATATTCCAGATAATCAGCGTTTTCTTTTCGTCCATGATTTTATAAATAATGACTCTACTCTTAGCAGTGATATAATATACATATTTTTCTTCTTTTCTGAACTTTTATCTAATTATTGGTCTCCTTGTGTTTTACATTTTGTGATCAGTGATCTGGAAGTTCCAAAGAGCTGGCCAAGTTTGAAGGACCCGGAGTACCTTAGTCTGCATGAGAGCAACACTGAGGCTGAGCTTACTCAGTATTTCATGGGATCATGTCACGGGACCACAGTTTTTTGGATACGCTGTTCGCCAACAGAGCTACTAGTTGGTGTTGATTCACTAAAGAGTCAAACATATAAAGGTACATTCAAATTGCTTTGTGTGTGTATGTATATGTTTAAGTGAGACTTAATAATGTTCACGTATTTATGTTTGATTTCCAGCGGTCGATCCAAAACATAAGAGAACTGGTTATGAGCTTCTGCTGAGCTTTAATGATCAGAAGTTCATAGAGATCGTTCCAAATGTTTATGCCACTCTATGTGGAGATGCCATCAGGTGCCAGAAGATGAAACAGCGTGTCAATGAACAAATGAATGAGCATAAAAAAAAGAAGTCAAATGCCATTTACTCTTGCTCAAGTTGGCAGGGCTGCCATTGAGTACTTTCATGAGTCTCCATTGGACCCTGTAAAGGATCACCGTTCTTTTGTTCACTTATGTTCTTGGATTCCTGATAAATAGGTATGTGTTTTGATATAGATTTTTGTTTGTGAATTTTAATCTATACCCAATTTTTGAAATACCTCATAGACATATATTCACCCAAGTTTTAACACCCACAATGTACCAATTAGGACATAGTAAATAAGCTAAATTGACTCAAAATGTCTTAAATTATATCGAATTTCTCCTTTTTGATATAAATCAAAGCTCAAACATTATTTTTTTTTTATAAATAAAAGATCTAACATTTAACTATTGTTTTTTCTTGTAGGCACATGATGTTAGGCTTGTGGGGGATGGGCTTGATCAGGCGATCAACGTAAAAGATAATGTTTTTGGATCTGGAAGTGGAAGCTTGCTCGGATTATGTCAGTTAAGAAAGTATGTAAAAAAAAAAAAATAATTCTTATTAGTTTCTTTAGAATATGTGAATGCTTTTTTATGTTTCCCCTGTAACTAATAATAATTATTCTTATATTTCAATTATTTTTACAATTCTACCAGGCCAGAATCAGCAAGGGACATGGATGCCTTAGTCAAAGAATTAATGGAAGCGGCAAAGAATGATCCTTACACTGGTGGAGTTATTCAAGGTATATTGTCATATTTTTTTCCATTTTAAATATTAGAGCTAAAAATTATTGAGTTTCTCCCATTTTATATATTTTTGACAGTTTATTCTATAAAACGCGGGGAATCGAAGCTTTTGTTTGAAGGATCTGTGTTCGATGAGTTGTATCGTCATAAAATTGAGTATGAAAACAAGTTTTATGATGGAAAAACCATGATTTTCATCATTCAAAACACAGATGAACGCATCTTGAGTCCATTGGATTTGGAATTACATCTACGAAGGTATGTGTATGTGTATGTATTCTGTAAAACTGTTATGTGTATGTGTATTTTGTATTCTGTAAAACTGTTATGTGTATGTGTATTCTGTAGAACTGTGTATTTGTATGTGTATGTATTCTGTAAAATATGTGTATGTGTATGTATTATGTAAAACTGTTATGTGTATGTGTATGTATATGTGTATTCTGTAAAACTATTATGTGTATGTGTATTCTGTATTCTGTAAAACTGTTATGTGTGTTCTGTAAAACTGTTATGTGTATGTCTGTGTGTATTCTGTATTCTGTAAAATTGTTGTGTGTATTCTGTAAAACTGTGTATGTGTATGTGTATATGTATTCTGTATTATGTATTCTGTTAAACTGTTAGACATAAGTCACATAACATGTCTTTTTTGTTTTGGTTTTATAGCTTTGACACAGGTCTACGTAGGAAAAGTATACTTTGGTTATGTTCTCCAACAGGCTTTCTGGTTTACCTTGTCAAACTGTCCTCACCAGATTGTTGCAAGAATTGGTTCGGTTCGTGTAATGTTTTTGGAAACCATATTCGGCAGCAAACTTATACCAACACAGACGGTGAAATTTGTGATTATTATCTAGCGTATGCTAGCAGGGAGGTATTTGATAGAGCTGCTAGGATGACATCGTTTACGGACTTGGTTAAGGAAGACTGAAGATATTGGGACATCCTGTGGATTTTTGTGCTATTTGATGATGTTTTTGTACCATTTAAGCCCAGTTTACAGGTTCCAAGTAGTTTGAATTGTCAGCTTTTGGATATTTCTAACTTGAGACCCAAAATTATAGTAGTGTTGTTTATTTTAGTTTTGATAGCTGGGTTTGGATTTCAAATTCAGTGGTGGGGTGGAATTTGAATTTCTTCTCTACTTGGCGTAGTGGTAAATTGATTAAAAAAAAATATAACAAAATTAGAAACAATTCGTTGTTTTGCAAAGTTCTAAACATTCAATATCAAAATTATTCGATCAAGTACATCGCATAGTTAATTTTTCTGTTACTCTCTGCCGCTGTGCTAGGGGTTTCAAAAACATGTAGCCTCCATCTGACGGCGGCGTGTCTATAGACGCTGTCGGACGGGAGAGTCTGGCTCCATAGATAGAGGTCAAATATTTTGAACATCAGGAAGCCCAAGATGTTAACAAAAAAGGAAGCTATGGAGATCTCTTTCTGCATTACCTGGGAGAATGGAGGGATTTTCATCTGAAACCGGTCTATATTTCACTCGTGTTTGATGCTTCTTGGGTTAGAGGTATAGACCTAGATAAGAGATATATTCTGAAGAATGGAGAATTGGTCACCACACTATTTCCAAATTCTTTTGGCTGTTCGGAGTTTTTGGAGTTGCAAACTAATCCCTATTAGCAATAATGTTTTGAACAAGCTTGAAGAACTCTACCAGTTCATTATCAAGAATTCCGATTCAGTTTCCTTCCAGACCTGGACTCTTAACCAGATTTGTGTCGCAGCAAAGATGTATCATGTATGAACATGATTCTTCTTAGACAAAATGTTGCTTCTCGTCGTTCAATATACCAGCTCAACAATCAAGCTGTCCAATGGGCAAGTTGGAAGCTCGAGAAAAAATTGAAATGTAGCTGTGCATCCTGAATATGTGTGGGAGTATCATCGGAGAACAGAAGGGGGTATGTACATGCTCGAGAAACAAGGGAGGCGTTTCATGCCAGGCAGTTGCATCAAGCTTTGGTTGAAAACTATCATGCAGACCGGAGGCCTGTTTCTTATAGCTTATTAAACACCTTCTAATGTTTGTACCTTGCTTCCAAGGTTATGTTGCCACTACCAAATCTTGTTTCATTGAATGTTTGATGCAGAATAGAGGTATTAACAAATCCTAGAGTTTCTGCGCGACAAGAAAACCAAAATTCAAAGGATCAAAAAGAGAAAAGAAAAAAAAACAAACAAATCCTACAGAACATAGTAAATAGCAAATTTCAGATACTGTTAGAGGTGCCTTTAATTACAGTAGCATTAACCTTACATTAACCAAATCCTCTCTGGTGCAACCGGTCTATTTTCCAGAAAAAACAAAAACTAATCGTTAGCTTATTTCATAAACACAGTAAACTTGCCATCTTTCATGCATGTGTCCACAAACACAGAAGGTGTTGAAACAGTTCCTCATGGGGCTCTTAGAGAACAGACCACATCATATGGAATCATGTTCGCCCTGACAAAGATAATGGGTCCCTAATCGACTTAGACTCGGTAGCAAGGACCTTGTCCTTGGGGCATTCATGGGTGCTGTGCTGTTTCCAGCTACTATCACAAATGGAACAATACTTACGCTTCAGCAGTGCATTTCTCCCAGTACAATAGGTACAAACCCACTTTTCCTCATTAAATTCATTACCACAGCAACAAACTACTTCATAGTTGTCACGGTCAAAAGCTGCACCCTGTGGGATAAGGTGAAAGTAAGGGCAATAAGGAGTAAGGTGAAGATCCTGATAACAAACTTGACAAGGCACGCTAGGGCAATAAATAGGGTAGTGACGGTCATGACAAAGATCACAAAGCACATAAGGGCAAGAAGGAAAAGAGGGGTGCTCCTTAGAACACTCATTACAAGGCACACACGGTCTTTTGTGTTTATAAGCACCTTCGCCCGACACTGGTCCTCTGATCACAGGCCCCAAGACTGATCGTCTGATCGCAGACCCCAAGACATCAGGTATATCGGTGGCTGTTCGTTTGCAGTTCACCTTAGAACCCTCATTAATGCGAGACAATGCGAACTGGGACATGTCTATGTAAAAATCATCTTCACCCCCCATTGGAACATAGGCGGCAGTTTGTTTGCGGTCCACCTTAGAATCCTCATTGTAAGGCACCACCTCCGACCTTAATGGGACGGGGGTATAGGAACCTGTTTGTTTAAGTTCCATTGTTAGATACCCATAAAAGATAAGAAAATCAGAATCTTAAATGATTGTATAACTTTATGCAACATTATACCCATTAAACAAGTCCTGGGATATCACGTTTGACTCTAGCTTTACCAAAAATTACATAAATTCCGGCAACAACTCCGAGCATAGGGGTTTGTAAAAGCCAATTACACAAACACCAGATTGTAATAAAAGCAATAGAGCACATAGTAGAGATAAGAGACAACAACTTTCAGATCTAAATTCGAAAGTAACAGATAAGAGACAATTCGCATCCCAAAACATACGAGAAAAATTGAACGAAGAAATTCATACCGGGAGAAGAGGCGCCGAGATGCTCAAAGGAGAAGGTCAGTTTTTTCACATCTTGCTGGGAGCTCGTTTCGGTTGCGGTAGCCATAATTTTTTCTTCTTAGGGTCCGAGATTTCTATGAGAGCGTGAAAGATAGATAACGAAAGGGAATGGTAGATTAAGTTTCTTATTCCCCTTTTATTTCGGAGATCGCAGTCGGTCCGGTTTGGGCTGGGCTGTTATTTCCATCTATTATTGGGTCGTTGGCCCAAGATAGCCACTGAAGTATTCCCAATAGATCAGAGCGAGGATAATACTACTCGTCTAATCTAAGGAAATTTGTTGATCTGTCAGCTGAAAGTATTGTTGCTTGCATATTTCCTTTTGATTGGAGAAAAACTCTGAGAGGGAATATGATTCTTCTTAGACAAAGTGATGCTTTTAAAAAACTTCTCAAACAACTCGTTGTTGATTATACCAGCTCAACTATTGAGCTTTCCTATGGGCAAGTTGGAAGGCTAGCAATGATTATTCTGGGGTCCGGTAGTGTTGATTCTGAACTACATGAGAAGCTCGTGAAAGATTTGAAATGTAGTCGCCCATGGGAGTTGTTCATTCTGAATATGTGTGGGAGTATCATTGGAGTAAAGAAGGGGTCTGTACATGTGATTAATACTCGAGAAACAAGGTGTAACCTTGTCAGGCAGTTGCATCAAGCTTTGGTTGAAACCTATCATACAAACTGGAGGACTGTTTTTGACTATATTTCGCCTAATGGTTTCTTGTATCTTACGGAACGCCTTTTGATGTTGGTATCTTGCTTCC
>NC_020494.1:22933129-22947676 GCF_000184155.1 Fragaria vesca subsp. vesca | reverse complement strand
CATATTCATGTTCCATGTTCATCCTCTCAATATGTAGCCGTTTTTGGTAGAAGCTAATGCTAATGATTGTGCTGGGCCTTCTGCTTTTGATTCGGATGAGGCTGAGATCAAAAGTTCTAAGCTTCTTCAACCCAACTCAGGTCTGGAAGCAGATGAGGTGAAATACAGCGGGAACCTCCCTAAGAATTTTGATCACTTGTGGGATATATTGGAAGGCTTGGTGAAAAAAGAGTTTATCAGAGGAGTTTATTTTCAGATGCCTCAACAAAAAAGGTAAGTATTCATCATTGATTTTTTGTTATTTTGGTTCACATTATGAGCAGCAGTTGTAGTAGATTATATTCCTCATTACTTGATGGCATTTCAGTTGGAGTTGGAAAAATTTGTTTTCCTTTTAACTTCTGTGTGGTCTGCACGCTGTCCGAACGCATTTGAACAAATATTATCTGGAGAAGTGATGACAATGCTTGATGATTTAATGCAACTTTATGCGGCATTAGATGGGAGGTCAGTTTGATTTCCGATACTGCAACCTTTTGATTAACCTTCTTTGCTTGGTGCCTCAATGGTTGTTCATTTTTCTGTATTGTTCTTAGTGAACAAGAACTCCGCAACAAAATATCTACAGTTGCACAACTTAGCAGGAGGTTGCTCAGGAGGCGGGAGAGGATTTATTGGCCTGAAAAGATAGAACCTGAATTTTCGCAGCTGTTTTTGGAGAACAATGTCAAACTTGCTGGAAAGGAACTCGAGACCATTGTCTGGGTCCGGCAACCATTTTACAGCAGAAAAGTGTGACAAAACGGAGGGAAATGTACATGTCCAGAACTTCCTAAGCTGAATTTGCTAGTTGAATGTGTTTAATCATTGTTATGATACCGAGCAACTTTCTCATTTTCTGCCATTTTGTGTTATCCTATCCCTCTTACGTAGTATTTTTGGTGTAAAGTTTGGTCCTTGTTGATGATAAGCGGGAAGGTAAAGGCTCCCTCATGGCCTCACCGTTCCCCTTTTTATGTTATTTGTGTTAAATGAGAACGACAATATTTCTACATAGACAACTACATTATTGGAGTCTCAAATCGCAAGTTGCTTGCAAATCAATGAATAGAATTGTAAAATCAATGAGAATTGATCGATGGCTAAATTAGTTAACTTGCAAATCGTAAGTTTTTTATACAATTACCATGAGTTAAAGAAAAATGATCATAACAAATAGATGAATGAGTGCAATGATTCATCTGACGAGGTTGAGAATAATAAAAAAATGTGATGTAATTTACACACTCTATTTTGTCATTCACACATATTTTTTAAAAAATAATCATAAATGAGACTAACTAGTTACTGGTTAAAATATGGTATGCGTTACGACTTGGTAGTATTTTTTGAGAATGATTATAGATGAAGCCATGATCATAATAAAATAGACGAATGAGTGCAATATGATTACTCACACCAGACTCTCGTTTTAGTATCCGGGGTTATTTAACTGATAAAAAAATAAAAAGTAAAAACAAGAGAAAATTTACCCTTTTTGTTTTGTTTAAGTTAACTTTTACATTTTCACGTAAAGCCGTAAAGGCTTAAACCCTCATCAGTTTAAAACCCCAAAAACCTAACGTCGTCGTCGCAGAGAGAGCAGCAATGAGAAAACCCATATCGAAAACAACGCGGAAGCAAAAGCTGCTATCAGAGGTCGAAGAAATCAAGCTCCTCAATTCATGGATCGAATCCCAGAAACCCGACTGCGGCTCCAACCCAATGTCCCTCCCGCCTCTCCCCTCCAACGCCCCCATCGGGTGCGTGGACCCCACGTCCTTCTCCCGCTACGCCGGCGCCACCAGGTTCGCCGAGCTCCCCGTCTCCAAGAAGACCAAGGACGCCTTGCGGCAGTCCAGGTACACCGACATGACCGATATCCAGCGCGCGTGTTTGCCACACGCGCTCTGCGGAAGGGACATTCTGGGCGCCGCCAAGACCGGCTCCGGCAAGACTCTGGCTTTTGTGATTCCGGTATGTGGGTTTGGTTTATGAGATGGAGTTTGTATCTGGGTGGTTGTTGGAATTTTGAGTTTGCTTTTGGTTTAGAATTTGAGCTGTGAAAGATTGGGTTTTTATATTTATGATTGGTTTTTGTGAGAGATGATGGATTTGGGTGGCATTGGTTGATGAGAAATGTGAGGAAGTGGATGAGTTACTGTTAAGTTTGGAGGGTCTTAGGTAGAGCTTGTGTTTGTTCTAGTTGATTGAGTTGTGTGATTGTTGCTCAGAGTCAAATTATTTGCTTAGATTTTGGATAGTTGCTATGAGTTGTGTGATGCTTCGTTTTGTGAGAGGTGAAGAATAGTGTCAATGGCTAGTATTTGGTTCAGTTAATTGAGTTTTGGAACATTTGCTTTGTGCCAAGTTCTGGCTTAAGATTTCTAAAGTATTGATATTTGATATATTGCATATCGGTCTGTGCATTTTCTTTCAACTATATGCTTTACTTTCATTTGGTGTTGATTTGGATAGATTTAGAAAAGACATTTTTATTCACCTCTTGTACATTGTTGATTTCAGCTCTTGGAAAAATTGTATAAAGAGAGATGGAATCCTGAGGATGGGGTAGGCAGCATTATTATATCTCCGACAAGAGAACTAGCTAGTCAGACGTTTGATGTGTTAAGAGCAGTTGGAAAGCACCATAATTTTAGTGCTGGCCTCCTAATTGGTGGTCGGAAAGATGTTGAAGCGGAGAAGGAGCGCGTAAATGAATTGAACATACTGGTTTGCACTCCTGGACGACTTCTACAACACATGGACGAGACGCCAAATTTTGAGTGTTCACAGCTACAGGTCTACTTTTTCTTTCTTGTTTGCTTTTGAGAAGGGGTGGTGGTGGGGGGAATGGTATTTATGTGGCAGCAGTAGATGAAAAAAGTTGCCGATATCTGTTTAAACATTAGTGTTGTCTTAATATAGTTGGAAATATGATTTCAAATCTACTGTTGCTGCTTCTTTTGCATCAGTTTGATGACGTAGTTATCAGATTTAGTTCTGATTCTATTAGTCTTCTGATTGCATCAGATTCTATTACTTTTTGTGGTCCATAGTTCATTTTACTTATATACCCATAGTCAGTCCTGTATACATATATATTTTCTGCTGACTTGGGTGGACTTTCCTGGTCAGGGAACAGGTTTTGGTTCTTGATGAGGCAGATCGTATTCTTGACGTGGGATTTAAGAAGGCATTGAACGCCATCATTTCACAGCTACCTAAGAGAAGACAAACCTTTCTCTTCTCTGCAACTCAAACAAAGTCAGTTCAAGATCTCGCAAGACTTAGTTTGAAGGACCCAGAATACCTTAGTGTGCACGAGAAGGCTACAAGAGCCACTCCAAATCGTTTGAAGCAAACTGCAATGATTGTTCCTCTTGATAAAAAATTAGATATGCTGTGGAGCTTCATAAAGGCACATCTGAATTCTAGGATTCTAGTGTTCTTATCGACACGTAAACAGGTGCCGTTGTGTTTCTAATTCTACTGACACACAATTATGTCATGCCAGAAAATGTCATCTTATCATATGCAAGAGTTGATCTTGTTTTTAGAGGCTTACCCTTTTCCTTTATGTGGAACAGCAGTCTAGTTCCAGTGGACTTTAGATTTAACCTTCATTTATATCATTTATCATTCCTCTGGTTGTTGATATAAATAAGTCTTCTTTTATATGATATAAATTTTATCTTTGCTGATTAGGTTAAATTGCTACTTTAATAGGTAAAATTTGTCTATGAAGCATTTAAGAAGCTCCGACCTGGAATACCCCTGAAGTGTCTTCATGGTAAGATGAAGCAAGAGGGAAGAATGGGCACATACTCGCAGTTTCATGAAAAAGCTACAGTTCTTTTCTCGACTGATGTAGCTTCGAGAGGCCTTGATTTCAACCAGGCAGTTGATTGGGTTGTTCAGGTGAGTTGTTTGCTCCAAGATTTTTGTTACAATGGTGTAGAATGTGATGAAAAAACTTGGTTCCTTGTTTTTGTTTTATAATCAGTTCTTTATATTTTCATCTCCCCATTTGCAGGTGGATTGTCCAGAAGATGTTGCATCCTATATACACAGAGTTGGCCGAACTGCACGCTATCAATCCGAAGGGCGATCACTTTTATTTGTGATGCCCTCAGAAACAAAAATGCTTGAGAAGTTAGATGCCGCAAAAATACCCATAGATTGCATCAAGGTAAACTTTATTTTCTTCTTCTTCTGGCAGAGGAAGTGGTTTGCAAGAACTTTGTTTATTATATATTTCACCATGCTAAAATTGCTGTTATGCTGCTCTCCCAGGCTAACAACAAGAGACTGCAACCTGTAAGTGGGTTGCTGTCAGCTTTGCTAGTCAAGTACCCTGACACACTTCCAGGTCTGGCCAAAAGGGCTTTTATCACGTATTTAAAGTCTATTCAAAACCACAAGGACAAAGAAGTTTTTGACGTGATGCAACTGCCAGTTGATGAGTTTTCCGCATCAATGGGTTTACCAATGACCCCCAAGATCCGTTTTTCAAACCATAAAATGAAATCCAAGAAACCTTTGGAACTGTCTCCCATTGTTGAACCAGAAAGTTCTGAGATGGAGAATGCATTAGAGACTCCTAGAGAGGAGCTTGATATTGGTGATGGGGACGAAGAGGAAGTGGAGGAAGGTCTTCTTCGAATAAATGATATACCAACTGAGAGAGAGGGGGAAAGAAGACAGATTGCAGATATTATGTAAGTTGCTTGTCTAATGTACTTCTCTTATTTCTTTTTTTATTTATTAATTTTAGTCATCAAGAACCACATATTCACATATAGGTTGGACAAGTTTAGACTTTTGGTAATAGATGCAATTACTGATTCTTACCAGCGCAAATATTTTCATCCAGATGTAGTTAGGACAAGTTTAGTAACAGACGCAAATGCTGATTATTACCCACGCAAATAGTTTCATCCAGAAGTTTTATTTATTTATTTATTATATTTTTTTTTGTGCATATCCAGAAGTTGTAGTTATGGATGCATTATCAATGAATGCTTCGGTCACTCGTTTAATTCACTCTTTTATTCTGTGCTCATTTTTCCCTGTAGGCCGGCAACTCGGGTTTCGAAGAAAAAGAAGTTGAAGATCAACTTGGATAAACCTACGGGAACTAGGGGGGTCTTTGATGAGAACGGCAATTTGGTGGACCCACTTGCAAGGTTGGCTGCTCCCAGTGATCCCAGCATTCTTGATGGACTTCAAGGTATGTATCGATTCCTGAATTTTGAAAAAAATGAAATCCGAATGTGAGCTGAAATAATTGGTTGACTCCACTACAATTGAGTGTCTGAGCTTCTATATAACTGTGAGGCTTCCCTCTATCATTGGCTCAGGTAGAATAAATATAGAACAAGTTTTAATCGCTTGAATATGATGACTTGATCCCACATGTTGTGCATGAACTGGAATGTGTTTGCAGCTGCTTGGATTAGTGTCCTGATATATACATTATTTTTGCTGCAGACAAGAAAGAAGAATTTCATAAGAGGCTTAGGGAAGAGGTGAAGAAGACAGACAAGCAAGACAAGGAAAAAGACCGCCAGCGTCGTCGTGAAAAAAGAATGAAGGAGAAGATGAAGCTGAAGAGAGCAAATGCAGAAGAAGAGGACGACGATGAATCTGAGTCAGAAGAAGAGCCATCTGATAAGCGATCGCACAAAAGGTCAAAGATATACTTTGATAGTGATGATGATGGTGAGAGAGAAGAGAAGAAGGATAAAGCTGGGTTTGTTGCTGACTCAAGTTATATAGAGCATCAGCAAGCTTTGGCTCTCAAACTGTTAGATTCAATGCATAAGTAGTTGTATGAAATAATCACTTGCGTCGAGCGTGCCAAAAGTTTTGTATTTCCATCATACGAACTTGTTTGGAGCTAAATCCGTCATCTAGATAAAAAGGTGGCACCTTAGATTTTGATTACTTAAGTAGGGTGCTTCTCCTTCGTCTTTTGTTTTAGCCCCCTTCTTTTCTTTCCATTTGATATTGAGCCATGAATCATACTGTTATATAGAATTTGTTATGTGAATTTACTGCATAAACAAGAAGTGATCGACTTGCATTGTGTCATGTTGGGTGGAAATATGCAGTGCCAGTTTAATGTCAATAATTTATATGGAAACTGTAAGTTACAAATTTGCCTACCCAACTCCAAACTGATAATCTAACAAAATGTGAAGTTTGCAAATTCTGGGAAAACCATCAAGCTTGCAATCATATGGATCCACAATTCAAAATACTTAGATGACAAACCGGCCCAAACCGTGAGCCGGCTCATTGCGATCTTCGAAATAAAACCCATACCCTATTCATTGACGCCCTATATATGACACTTATCTCTATGGCCCATATAGAACGAACGAACATAGAAGATTGAAATAATACACTTAGAATCGGTGGTCTTGATATAACTTGTTCGTGGGGGACTAGGTTTTTTTTTATAAAATCTGTAGAAGGGCTAAAATCGGAAATTAATTTTTACAAAACCTAGAGGAGTATAAATATGAGAACCTCAGCGTATAATATAAGTCTAAAATCAATCAATCCTGATCTCTTAACGAATACAATCTCTCTCCGCCATGGCAGGCATGGAGGAAACTCAGGACAGTAGGGGAAGGTTTACTTGCGAACTTTTTGACGAGCTCAGTCGCAAATGGGCAGAAGAAGACGGTATGATCTTAACTCGATTTATATTTTTCTTGATTAGAACATTGACGAGGCTTAAGATATATGTTTACCCACGATCTCCTGGAAAAATTGATTACTGTTTTAGGGGTTTTGTAGTTTGCTTTGTGCATGCATTCATCTATATGTATACGATAACAGAAAGAATTCCAAATCATGCTCAATCAATTCTTTGATTTAGGTTTTGTCACTAGCACCGATTTATTCAAGTTACATAATAATAATAATGTATTTAACAGGTGAGAAGGCACGCCGACCAGGCCCCGATGGTTTGAAACCAGGGTGGGTTATGGGTTCTTATTTCTACAGTATGGGTGCCAATGGTGAGATGAGTGAAGGAGGCAGCAAGCAACCTGTTCCCATGTTTTGTTATTTATGTGGCAAGGTATGTGACCACTGGCCTAGAACTTGCCCCTCCAAGATTCTTTCAGAGTCTACAATCATTTCTAAACCACCTGAGAACAAGATGCCACCGCCCACCACAAGTTTTCCATGCCAAGATTCTGTTTCCTGTCTGGATGGTGTGCATTCAGCTAAATAAATTGTACTTCTGTTATGCTATCTCTTAGATGTTTCCTACCTTTTACTTTGTCTGTTTTCATGAGTAGCGTGTTTACTATGTTTGAACAAACCTCTTCATCTACATTATACATGTAGCCGAATCTTATTTTAAGAGTAAATGATAAGATATTGACTAAGATGCACGTAAACTGCAAGTTTTATTCATATGCATGTCGACAGGGTAATACCAAGCTTCATGTGCAGATCATCCTCAGGAATGTGCATATTCCAACACTCAATGTTTTTTTAATCAACAAGTTTCCGTGGCATGTCTCGGTTCTTCCTAACTCAGTTTTAGCTATAATTCATTTCCAGATTGTGCCATTTCTTCACAAGTTGCTCTAAATTAAGCTGTCAACATGACATGCAATCATACTCTACTGCTTCTTATAGTGTATATATAGATCGTCTGTGAATAAGGAGAGAGGTGATGCGTTTTTGAAAGTGAAAGAGAAAAAAAAGTATTATTGACGGCAAGGTAGACTGGTTATGTGAAAATTGGCTAAATGAACCGTTTTATCATCTAGAGTGATCACTTTATCGTTTGATATTTTCTGAGGTGGTCATCTTATCATGTAAGATACTTTAAAAGTGACATTTTTATCACATGGAACAATTGAAGATTTTTTTATCATTTGTACTTTTAAATGTTACTTTAGTGTTATATGCCTTACTTTTAGAAATGACATGTGAAACAATTAAAGATTTTTTTTTTATCATTTGTACCTTTTAAATGTTAATTTAATGTTATGTTTTGAAATAAAGTTTCATACCTTCATATGAATTCGTGTAGGTGTCTTTGATAGTCGTATATCAATGTACCAATACAAAACCGGATGTAATAGTATATATGTATATGTTTTGAGCTAAGCTTTGCTATTTCGATACATTTTCATTATCGATTATTCATCTACGTCATTAGGCTATGAAGTATCAACCCGACAAACTAGTATAATTTGGTCAAACAATGTAACTCAAGCAGGCCGGGCGTCAACTATGAATACAAATGCTGTGTGTAACTTCGAAATAAATTAAATTCATTCGTAAAATTTCCCTTCAATTTCCTAGTAGCCTCACCAGTCACCAATTGCCCAACCTTTGATATTTCCATGTATTTATCGGGAAACTTATCAGACCCCTTCTTTCACATTTCTCCACGTTATAATCTCGCTCAGTATCAACACAAAGTAACAAGCTGGTATATTCAACACCGAAAATTCTTCCATGCACCAAGGTGCAAGTGAACCAAGCAAGTAATATACAGTATTTTGACTCAGTCATCTACGTCGCACTATTTGCATATATACTAATACTATTAACCAAATTGAAACAAAAAAAAATAGTCCAAACTGTTTCCAACTAAGGAAGTGAGAACATTAGATCGAACAAGACGTACTCTTATTATGGGCGTTTAATTTGATCGGATCAAAAATGAAAATGAAAGTAAGGAATTTAGAGTCTATAGTCTTCATTTGATCTTCTCATACGACGATTTAAGCACTTATACATTAATGGTGCAAATACACGTTGGTGCGTAGAATCCGCTCCCATTCAACACATATGTAAAACAAAAGCAACTGTGAAGTCCACCGTTGTTGATTCAGGTATCAACTTTTACTCTTTGTTTCCTTTCTATAAGAGCATCTCCAACAGTTTCCTAAAAAATTTTCTAAAATGGGGAAGCAAAAGCTAAAATCTCTAAAAAAATTATGCTCAAAATCCAACAGCTTCTCCATTTTGGATATTTCGACATTTAATACAACAATAAAATATACTATATCATTATTAATTATAACAAAAGACCATTATATATTTCATTGTAACAATAAAATACCCAACCAAATATTCTATTGTTGTTTTGAATTCGTTGGAGCACGTGAAGAATTAAATTTTGAGGAAGGAAGGCTTTGCTGTAAATTTAGGGAATGAAGGCTTCTCTTTCTTCTCCATCTCCATTTTGGGGAATGAGATGAGAAAACTGTTGGACCTAAAAACAGCTTTATATTTCCTAAAATTGAGAAATTCAAGAAAATGAGAAAGCTATTGGAGATGCTCTAAGAGCATCATTTTTTATAGTCGAGTGCATTCAATAGGTTTGTATCATTCATGCCTTCATGGCTAAGCTTTGTTATGGGGAGGTCTTGTAGTTAAAAAGTAAGACCATCTCCAACCCTGGGCTAAGGGGTGGATATAGCCCCCAAAAGTCATAAATTCTATCTCTAACCCAAGGCTAAGCTAAAACAAAAAAAAAAAAAAATTGGGGGGTACAAAGGCCAAGGCCAAGCTACATTTAGTTTTTTGTATAGCCTTTGAGCTATTTATTTGTGAGAACCACAGTAAGCAAAACAACATAAAATGTAAACTTATAGCTCTTGAGCTATTTGTTTATGAGAGCTACAATGAGTTGTAAACTTATAGCCTTACAGATTAGAGATGATCAAAATTTTAGTTCTCACTATTTATACACATTTAATTTTCTTAGGCTAAAATTTAACCCGTCGGTTATTTTAACCCCTCTCAGTTGGAGATGGCCTAACTTTGATTTCCTCATATGACCAGTTTGATACTTTGGTGAAAACCTGTCCCGTTTCCCAATGATTTTCTTGCAGAAAAATTTAAAAGAAAACTTGTCCGAGTGAACTTTGTGTTTTTTAATCTCAAGAAAGAAAACCATTTCTGAGGTCAAATGGTCAATTGAAAGAGACTAAGAGACAGTTATTAAGTACCAGCCAATTGATGAGAAGAGCTTCTCCTCGAAGTAGAAAGCGGAGGCTTTACTCATCACTGTTCACTCTTTCTTTCTTCTTTCTCTTTTTGAGAAATCTTTCTTTCTTTCTTTCATTCATAAGGTTTTGGAATCACTTGTGCTTTGATCAAAGCTCTAATCCAGAAGCATTTTAGTTTTGGAATCACTTGTGCTTCGATCAAAGCTCTAATCCAGAAGCATTTTAGTTCTGGGATCACTTGTGCTATAACAATGCATGGAGTGATCATCCTGTTATAGATTCTTAGACAGTCTCTTTTCTTTGTTCAAACTTCAAAGCTCTCATCTTTATCAAAATCTAAGAAGTGGGTTTTCTGTGGAACGGTTCAGAAACATAGGCTTTGTGTGTTTCGCTCCTGTATCTACCAAAAGGAAAAAAGATCTCTGAGAGCTGTATCATGCTTGAATCTAACTGGGGTTCGTGGTGGTGGAGGAACTGGATCGGAAAAAAGAGGGATTCTCGTTGTAAGCTATCTAATGCAACCGTCGCTGGAATTGAGAAGAAGGTCAAGCCTGAACCTTTCACTGATACTGTGTTTTCTTGGTCCCTGGAGGACATTAGCAATGAGGATCTTTACAAAGACAAGGTATTTGCTTCCACTTTTTAATGGTATAAATCGCGTGTTCTTGTTTTTTGTTAAGAAAGGTTGTTGCTTTATGTGATTATCAATTTATTATGTTCTCTTGTCATCATTCTGGATTCTCTGTATCTTCAAACGTTGTTGAGATTGGTGTTGCAGCTTTCTTCTTGGTAAGGGAAGACCCATGATGCCTATGAAAGGAGCTTGCTTTCTAATGTAGCCCATTTTTTTTTTTCACGTTTTAATGTGATCATGCTGTTAAAATTAAAGGAAAAGCGTTACCCATGAATAAAATGGCCCAAATCGCAAATCGAGAGGTATTGGTTTTGCATATCTTCTAAATTTACTTTAGGAATTCAGGCTAAACCAGGAATTGATAGCATTGAACAAAGGAATTTGGATTACTATAAGAATTGTCTGTTTTTGACTTAATTTTCTATCACATTGTAGTGTTCCTGTTAAAGTATACTAGTCTAACTTCTATGATATCATTATGTGCTGTATCCGAAAGAGTACTTATTCTGTGCCTTGACATTTTTAGGTGAAGGAGATTCCTAATTCATTTCAATCGGCTCAGCATTACTTTGGGTCTTATATATATCCTTTACTGGAAGAAACCCGAGCAGAAGTGCATTCAAGTATGGAAACTCTTAATAGAGCACCGTTTGCTGAAGTAGTGGGTTTTGAAGAATTGAAGCCATATGGAACAAAGCTATATGATGTCAAGGTTGATTACTGGCGAAACAGGTTCAGTGATAGAGGCAAGGAGCCCTATAAAACTTTGCCTGGTGATCTTTTTGTTTTAGCAGATGCTAAACCTGAAACTGTTTCTGATTTACAACGGGTGGGAAGGTCATGGGCTTTTGCATCGGCCACTAGTGTTTCAGAAAGTGAGAATGAAGATGACAGTACCACTCTTTATTTTAAAGTCAAGGCATCAAAAGAGTTTGAAGTCGAAAATAGCAGGACATCACTTTTTATAGTTTTCTTGGTTAATTTGATCCCTGAAGCAAGAGTTTGGAAAGCATTGCACATGTCCAGAAATCTTAAGATTATCAACGAAGTTCTGTGCACTGATTCAATGGTAATGAGGTTTTGTTTTGTCATCTTGTTGAACTAATCAACAATGTAGGTTTTGTTATAGAGCTACAACAACATGAACAAATATGGGATGAATCAGTAGGTTTTCATAATTATCAAGATAATTCCCTAATAATTCTGACACAATGTCTTCCTCCTAGGATTTAGGGACTGATGCAAAACATGATTTGACTTTCTTTGATTTGAACAGTAATTGATTTATATTAATCAAACTATATATACTGGATTGATTGACTGATGCAATCACATGTTTTGACTTTCTTTAGCCTTGTATCCCTCCCATCTAATTATACCAGTTGATTTTGAATCGAGAGAACTTTTGTAGTTGGATTAAAAGCTGATATTTATTGTTGCAACTGACTGAATATGCTATGCTTGGTAATAGGTTCAGACAGATTTCTGCTCTGAAAAGAATACTAACATCTGGAATCAGAGTATAGCTGAGAGTCTATTATCTGGATTAAATGAGTCCCAAACTGGGGCAGTGTTGGCCTGCCTTGAAATGCTGCGTTCTGGTGAGAAGTCTGCCGTTGAACTTATCTGGGGACCTCCTGGTACTGGCAAAACAAAAACCACGGTTACTCTGCTTTCAACCCTGCTGCAGATGAAATATAGGACTCTTATCTGTGCTCCAACAAATGTTGCAATAACTGAAGTTGCTTCTCGTCTTGTGAAGATGGTGCATGAAGCAGAGTCAAAAGAATTGTTTTGTTCTCTAGGAGAGATTCTTCTATTTGGGAATAAGGAGCGACTCAAAATTGGTTCAGACATTGAAGAAATTTATATGGATTGCCGTATCAAAAGGCTTGTAGATTGTTTAGGGCCAACGACTGGTTGGAGGCATTGCTTTGCTTCCATGATAGGTTTACTTGAGGATTGTGTTTCTGACTACCAAATTTTCTTGGAAAATGAATTCACCAAAGAGACAGAACAAACAACTGTTAGTGAAATGAAAGATAATGAATGCAGAAGAGTTGCTCAAGTTAAAAAGTTGAAGTGCAAAACCTTTGTCGAATTTTTGAGAGATAGATTTGTCTCTACTGCAGTGCCGTTAAGATATTGCATTTCTGTGTTCTGTACTCATATAGGGAAAAGTTATATTTCGGAAGATAATTTCCAAGACTTGGTTTCGCTTATCCAGAAAGTTGATTCCTTTATGTCAATGTTGTTGTCTCAAGACAATGTTGTTTCTGAAGCCTTGGAAGAACTCTTTTCCCATTCAGATGTTGAAGATGTGTCTAATTCGTTAGTAGACAACTTCTTTGATCTTTGGATGATTAGAAAGGATTGCCTTATAGCTTTACGCACTTTACGGGATTCTCTTAGTGAGCTTAAACTTCCAAATATTAGGAGCGATGATTCTATACAGGAGTTCTGTTTTCAAAGAGCAACTCTAATATTTTGCACTGCATCTAGTTCATATAAGCTGCACAGAGTGGCAATGCAGCCACTAAGCATTGTTGTTATTGACGAGGCTGCACAGCTAAAAGAGTGTGAGTCAACAATACCCCTGCAACTTCCAGGTGTGAAGCATGCTGTTCTTGTTGGTGATGAATGTCAGTTACCAGCTACTGTAACAAGCAATGTACGTTGACGCTATATTCTTTCCTTCTCTTCTCATAGATTCATATTGTACTTCTAACTTGTTACAAAATCTGCTTTTTTATTTTCTATAGGTTTCTGATGTAGCTGGTTTTGCAAGAAGCTTGTTTGAGAGGTTAAGTTTAATGGGTCATTCAAAACATCTATTGAATGTGCAATACAGAATGCATCCATCAATAAGTTTATTCCCAAATTCAAGTTTCTATTATAACTTGATCCTGGATGCTCCAAATGTAAAACGAAGAAGCCACGAGAAACACTATCTTCCAGGAGCAATGTTTGGTCCGTATTCTTTTATAAATGTGATTGGTGGAAGAGAGGAGAAAGATGAGGATGGACGAAGTCGGAAGAATATGGTGGAGGTTGCTGTTGTTTCAAAAATACTGCGAAATCTGTACAAAGGTATGTCTAACAAGAGATTCTTCTTCATGTTTGTCATCTTGGTATATATATTAGTTGGGATTTCCAAATCGATGCTGTTTATGCTTCAGTTTAAAAATTTACATCACTTTGTTCACTAGTGAATAATGACTTGAACTGCAAGAAATGTATTGTTTCATCTTTCTGAACAAGTGGTAGTACCACATAACTGGCTTTGTATGGCTGATTATTTTTTTGTTTAAATCTGTGTGCAATTTGCTTCAGCACTTCTCATGCAAGTCTCCATTGCATGAGTTTCAACTCAAGAAGTATGCATTTAGTAGGGTTATATTTTCAAACCATTAAGATGTCAAACATTGCCAAAGTCTTATGCATGTATTGTGTTAGTTTAATATTCTCTTTTGGCTCTCTCTTTGTATACAGGATGGGTTGAATCAAAACAGAGACTTAGTATTGGTATAGTATCTCCCTATGCTGCTCAAGTGGTGGCAATTAAGGACAGAGTGGGTGAGAAATATGATAAGCTTGATGGCTTTGTAGTGAAGGTAAAAACAGTTGATGGATTTCAAGGTGGGGAAGAGGACATAGTTATAATTTCCACTGTACGATCCAACAGCCATCAATCACTTCAGTTCATTTCAAAACCGCAAAGAGTTAATGTCTCACTTACAAGGGCTAGGTATTGTTTTACTTCAATTTTTATGCTTTTCCTTCTTGTTTATTTGGTGGAAATGTCTGCTGAATCTCTGATGACTTCAGGCACTGTTTGTGGATTTTGGGGAATGAAAGGACTCTCTCTGATAGCGA
>NC_020494.1:22930929-22932682 GCF_000184155.1 Fragaria vesca subsp. vesca | reverse complement strand
ATGTTGAGAACTCACAGGTTAGCGAGAGTTTGTTACTGATGAAATTTTATTCCTTGTCGTCTGGGGTAGTGAACCACTTGTTGTCAGACCGTGAGGGTAGAGAGTTGGATCTTCCATTTGAAGTTACAGATGAAGAGATGGAGATTATCCTTTACCGTAGAAGTTCTTTTATAGTGGGACGGTCAGGAACTGGGAAAACCACAGTATTAACAATGAAATTGTTTCAAAAAGAACAGTGGCACCAATTTGCAGTTCAAGGATGCTATAATAGTCAAAATACTAGCCAGGTTGAGGAGAGTTCTGCAGCTACTGAAGGGAAAGTTCTGCGCCAGCTTTTTGTGACAGTGAGTCCAAAGCTATGCTTTGCCATCAAGCGACATGTTTCACACTTGAAAAGGTGAGGGGACTATTCTTGAAAAAGACATTTTCTGCCTCTTTTAGCTTTATTGTGAATTTAATGGTTATGATATGAATCAGTATACTACATCGTCCTCGAGATATCATGCAATAGAAGTTATGGTGTCACAAGAAAGTGAAGAGACTATAAATAGTTTAATTATTATTTTTTTCTTGTCAAATAATTATTCTTTTCTCAAATATGTCTCAAATAATTATTGTACATGAAAAAATATTGATCTCTGTTACTCATGTTGAAGTCTCTTTCTTACTCATAACTTTTAATATAGATTTTCTCTACATATTTTCTCTACAAAAAGTTTAATCTGCTGATTTTGATGTTCACAGTTTTGTATGTGGTGGAGGTAACTCAACTGACTCAAGTGAGGGAGGTTTGATTGATATGGTTGATTTTGATGAGGAGGAAACCCAATTCAAGGATATCCAAAGTTCATTTCACAATATTCCTCCAAGCTCTTATCCTCTCGTCATTACATTCCATAAGTTTTTGATGATGCTTGATGGAACTTTGAGTAACTCGTACTTTGAAAGATTCCTTGAAGTGACAGCTACTGTTGGCCAGTTTAGGAGTTCGTCATCAGTTGCATTTCAGAACTTCATAAGGACGAAAGAAGTCAATTATGAGAGGTTTAGCTCTTTGTATTGGCCCCATTTTAATGCTCAGGTAACGAAGAAGCTTGACGTTTCAAGAGTCTTTATAGAGATTATTTCTTATATAAAAGGTGGCTTAGGAGCTATAGATGCATGTGATGGTAAACTCAGCCGGCAGGATTACGTTCATCTGTGTGAGGGCCGGGGTTCTAACTTGAGCAAGCAAAAGAGAGAAGCAATATACGATATTTTTCAGGCTTATGAAAAGTTGAAGATGGAAAAGGGTGAGTTTGATCTGGCTGATTTTGTAATAGATCTTCACCGTCGACTCAAGCAAGAAAAATATGAGGGTGATCAGATGGAATTTGTTTATATTGATGAGGTTCAAGATCTCACAATGAGTCAAATTGCTTTGTTTAAACATCTGTGCAACAATGTAGAAGAGGGATTTGTTTTTTCTGGTGATACAGCACAAACGATAGCAAGGGGTATTGACTTTCGGTTTCAGGATATACGACATCTGTTCTACAAGAAGTTTGTACTAGAGTCAAGAAGCAACAGTAATGATGAAAGAAAAGAAAAAGGCCTCATCTCTGAATTACTTCAGTTGACTCAGAACTTCCGTACTCATGCCGGTATATTGAAGTTATCACAAAGCATTGTTGAACTACTGTATCGGTTTTTCCCATTTTCTGTAGATGTTCTGAAACCTGAAACCAGTCTGATTTATGGGGAAGCTCCAGTT
>NC_020494.1:22929697-22930488 GCF_000184155.1 Fragaria vesca subsp. vesca | reverse complement strand
TTCAGTGAATCAAAACATAACATACTGTGCTCTGAACTTAAGCAATTATATGTTGCTGTTACTCGAACAAGACAGAGGTTGTGGATTTGTGAAAATGTGGAAGACCTCTCGAAACCTATGTTTGACTATTGGAAGAAAAAATGTCTTGTGCAACAAAGGCAGCTAGATGATTCACTTGCCCAGGCTATGCAAGTGGCAAGCAGTCCAGAGGAGTGGAAATCAAGAGGCATTAAGGTTTGCTTCATCCTTCATATAAAAGATAGCTATATCTGTTGTTGACACCATTATTTCAAATAATATTTTTCTTTTCTATTTGCCCTTGCAGCTATATCATGAACATAACTATGAAATGGCCACAATGTGCTTTGAAAGAGCTGGTGATATGTACTGGGAAAGGAGGTCGAAAGCATCCGGCCTTAAAGCTATAGCTGACCGTATGCGAACATCAAATCCCGAAGAGGCTAAGTCTATTCTTAGAGAAGCTGCTGAAATATTTGACGCTATAGGAAAGGCGGATTCTGCTGCCAGATGTTTTTCTGATTTGGGGGAATATGAAAGAGCAGGTATGTCTAACCAAACACCAGTGTACTTTTAATATTCATATGATTCTCTTGCCTTTATGATCTGTTGGACTTACTTTATGTTGGTTGCATGATTTGGGTAACTTCTGTTATGAATGCTATTTATTAAAATGTAGTTTCTCATGTTGTTAATCTTAATGGTGCAGCTAGGATATATTTCGAAAAATGTGGAGAATCTGAACTTCAGAGAGCTGCAGAGTGCTTTTCACT
>NC_020494.1:22918042-22929677 GCF_000184155.1 Fragaria vesca subsp. vesca | reverse complement strand
TCCAAGTCTCTTTGGTCATCTGGTAGCAAAGGCTGGCCCATGAAGAAGTTTCCAAGACAGGAGGAGCTGTTGATGAAGGCCAAGTCATTTGCCAAGAATGGGGAAGATAATGTTTATAAGCTGGTTTGCGCCGAGTCGGAGATTTTACTGAATGGGCAGGATAATTTGGCTGGTTTGAATCATCACATGGATGCTTCTCAAAGAGATAGGAGTATTATAGGTGAAGTGTTGTCAGCTCGAAAAATTTTGGATGCACATCTCTCTTCAAGAACTGACAAGTATTTTTGGGAGAAAGAATTGACTGGAGATGTTGTGAAGCATTCAAAAGACTGTATATCTAGAAATCAGGTATCCATTGATTCGCTTGCCTATTACTGGATTTTATGGAAGGAGAACATTATTCACATTATTGAATCTGTAGGATGTTTGGAAACTCCAGAATTCAATAGCTATGCAGAGCTCTGTTTTACTTGTTTAGGAGTTTGGCGGTTGTGTCAGAATCTGAATCCAATCTATGTTTTACTGGTCCCTGATGCTGATTGGGTCAGAGGTCTGGACAAAAGGCATTTGAAAACTTATAATAAGTTGGTTTCCATTGATGCTCACCAGCTCATTCCAGCCGCTCAGAATTATTGGAGTTCAGAACTGCTCTCTGTTGGCATCAACGTTTTGGAAAAGGTTGAAGCACTTTTCAAGTTCCCACCAAAGAACTCTGACTCAACATTCTTCCAGTGCAGGGCTCTTACCCTTATTTATGATGTTGCAAGGAATCTTTTGGATTCCAAGTGTCTGAAGCCAAGGTATCAAGATATGTTGACACTGCAGAAGCATGTAACATTTTCAACTGGGGAGTATGTTGCTTACATCTTTCCTTTAGATGGGAGGAATTTGTTGAGACAAAACATGATTTCTCTTAGAAGAACTGATGCTTCCAAGAACATGCTGAATCAAGTTATAGTTGAATATGCCAGCTCGAAGAATGAGCTGTCTTATGGCCAGATTGGAAGGATCGCAATGATCATTCTCGGGTTAGGTAAGCTGAATGCTGAGCTCTCTGATAAGCTTGTGAAAAAACTTGAATGCCATGCCCCATGGAAGGCCTTCATTGAGAATCTCTGTGTGAGCACTGAACCTGGAAATACCAGTCTGCAACCAATAAAGTTGTCTGTCATGCGTTGGTTACATGAGGCTTTGGTTGAAACTTACAGTGTCAACTGGAGGAAGGTTTCCGACTACATATCACCTGGTTGCTTCTTGTATCTTGTAGAGCGCCTTCTGCTCTCAGCAAGCTGCTTTCAAGGTTTTGTTATCACTACAAGTTCTTGCTTTATCGAATGGCTGATATGTCAGGATGATACCAGCTTACGTTGCATAGTGACTGGTGGACGTCCTTCCCTGGGAGGCACTCTTCCATTTGTGATTGATGTGGTTCGCGATTGTATTTACAACATGAAGAATATGATTGAATGGATTGAGAAGTCTGACAAAAATTGGAGGAAGTATTATCCGCCACTCATGTTGCGATTGATTACTGTCTTATGTTTGATTAATTTGAACTTTGGCTCGTGTTTGGATATAATCCATGATTTGCTGGGGAGGAACTATATCACTGAACTCCTACCATGGGAATTTTTTGATGCACTTAGGAGGAGGAGGAAACCCAATTCTCTGAGCTTAAATGTGAATGTGCTTGCTGGAGCTCTCAAGAAGATTGATAATACTTTGGTAGTTGCTAGTTTTGGGCTTGAGGATTGTTCAAGATTTTTCTGTTCAGATGCCATCGTTGTCGACATGACGGTCCATCAGTCCAAGAATGACATATTGAGAAAATGGTTTCCAAAGCCGCCTGTTGTTGAAGGTGCACCATCCCAAGTTGGATCTGTTGAAGTTGGAGGTAGTAGTTCTTGCAGTGGTGTACAATCTGCAAATAATTCTGAAGGAGGAAAGAGTTCTAAACTTTCTCCTTCAGACTCCAGCTTGGTAAAAGAGACTGATGTTGCAGATGAAACACAATGTGAAGCTGAATTCAGTCACAGTAAAGATGAGAGTAATTGCATATCCAAAGTGTCAGCTGAGAAGCAGTGTGATGCCGAAGACAGCCACACAGAAGGCGAGCAAAACTGCGCATCCAGTGAGTCAAATCTGACATGCCAACAAGATGTCAATGCTTCCACCCCATCCGGCAGTAAAGAAGCTGGAAGCGAGGCCAAGAACAAGACAAAGGGCAAGAACAAGAAAAACAAGAAGAAAGGCGGGCGGAAATAGCTGCCACATGCCCTGAAGTTTATATACCTTGTAAATTGCCTGAAACTTGTTTGTTTATAATGTAACTCAGAACATATTATCTGTGGTTGCTGCATTTTATATCATAATCGAATGAACAAAAATGTCTAAGCCTCTTATTTTCGACTTCCAATGAAGTCTCAATCAAAAACAACAGATAACAGAAGTTTAACGATGTCAACTCAATTCTCATCGCTACCGAAAAGCTTGATTCTTGACAATGGCGATCTCAAGTAACCATCCACCTCAATCTTCTTAGGCGAAAGCTGCCGATACTTCTCAAACTGCTCCTTAGCCTCATCATTCCTCTCAAGCAAGCTGTAAATCATTCCCCTGCAAAAAATAAGGCCTAAAGTCCTTAGGATCCTCCTTCACCAACTCGTTGTAGCTACTCAAAGCATCCTCCACATTCTTCTGCAAGAACTGTATCTGCGCCATTTTCAGCTTCACATCCCTCGCTTCCTTCACCTTGTTCTCCTCCTCCGCCACCCTCAGCGCCTCCTCCAGCCGCCTGATCACCGCGTGGCCCTCACCGGAGCGGTCCCTGAGTAACGCGTTCTCAAACAAGGCCTCAAACGACAGCGGATTCGTCTCCCCCATCTCGCTCAGAAGCCTTGCCGTCAGGAACTTCCACTCCGTCACGGCCGGGTGCGCCGCCGCTCGTCGTGGAGAACCAAAACAGGTGTCAGTTTTGTGGCGATTCTATGAAGCATTAGTCAAAACTTATAGTGCAAACTGGAGGGCTCTTCATGATTACATATCTCCTGGTTGCTTCTTGTATCTTGTAGAGGAGCGCCTTTTGACTTTGGCATCTTGCTTTCATGGTTTTGTTATGTGCACCAGTTCAAGTTTTATAGAATGGCTGATATACAAGGATGGAGATACCACCACAAGTTCACCATCTCTGGAACGGGTTGCTGATTTTGTGACCGATGTGGTTCGAGATTGTGTTTATAAGAGGGCAAACCTTACTGATTGGATTAAAAAAACTGATGCAGATGGGATGAGTTCTTATTCACTACTGATGTTGAGACTGGTCATTCTACTATGTTTGCTCACTGTGAACTTTGGGAAGTCTTTAGATATGCTCCTTGATATTCTGGGGAAGAACTATGTCACTGCAGTACTGCCCAAGGAATTTGTTGATGTCCTTAAGAAGGGGAGGAAAGACAAATCTCCTACTGCCTGTGTGCTAGCTATAGCTACTGCCCTTAAGGGGATTGGTAATCCTCTAGTAATTGCTAGTCTAATTGTTCAAGGTTCGTATGCGCAGATGCCATTTATGTTGACATGTCATTAGACCCGTGCAAGGAAGATATTTTCAGGAAATTGTTCCCTAAATCCCATGTTGTTCCAGCTTCAAAAAGCCAAATGAGGCCTGTTGAAGGGAAAGGTAATAATCGTTATACTTTTCTGTCGGATGATGGAGACACTGAGGGTGAAGATGAGGAGATTTGCATTTCCAATGACTCGAAGCCAAAGTGTCCAGATGCTGCTTCTGCAACCCACGGGAAGAAAAAGGGCAACACCAAGAACCCTAAGGGGAAAAAAGGCCGAAAATAGCCATCAAATGCAGTGATGTAGATGCTACTTGAATACTTTGTAATCTCTGGGTAATTTAGTGAGTTACGGTATGTCAAACAGATGTATCTTCCAGTACTAAACTCTTTTTATAGGTTCAATGTTGATGTTGTTTGCCATGTTGGTGATTCCTCTCAGCGAAGATTCAAAATGGCTTGAATATCTTGTAATGTAGGCAATTTGGTAAGTTGATATATTTTGTAATATATCAAACAGACTATTTTCCAGTACAAATCAAGCCTGTACAACTCCAGTACAAAACTTCACTCCATATCTAAATGACTTAGAATATGGCGTTTCTTTGTGACATAGAACAACACACACATATCAGATCAAAGAGAATTTCTGATTAGTTGCATGAGTTTCCTTCAGTTGTGTTTTTACTGAAACAACTCCAGAATCAAAAATGTTGCCGAATCCCCATATCAAACCATGATTTGATAATACAAAAAATTTGGTCGACAAATAAGAACATTCGATTTTGGGTGCTATAGGAAAGGCGAGTGACTCAAATAAAGCGAGTTCCGTAAAACACGAATCCGATTGAGATTTCCGAATTACATCAATTCGAGAAATATTTAAAAATTATGACTTGATAACAAGAAAAGTTTGGTCGAAAAAGTAAAAACATTCAATTTTGGGTGAAAACCAATGTGTACTATAATCTAAGTCATCAAATCAAAATGAAATACAGTGCTTAACAAGACCCAAATCAATACATTTAACCAAACATGTCCTATATATGACTCTTATCTCTATGGCTTTGTATAGAACATAGAACATAGAATTGGTGGTCTTGATATAACTTGTTCGTGGGGGACTAGAGTTTTTTTTTTTAAATCTGTAGAAGGGCTAAAATCGGAAATTAATTTTTACAAAAATTAGAGGAGTATAAATATGAGAACCTCGGCGTATAATATGAGTCTAAAACCTGATCTCTGAACGAATACAATCTCTCTCCGCCATGGCAGGCATGGAGGAAACTCAGGACAGTAGGGGAAGGTTTACTTGCGAACTTTTTGACGAGCTCAGTCGCAAATGGGATGAAGAAGACGGTATGATCTTAACTCGATTTATATTTTTCTTGATTAGAACATTGACGAGGCTTAAGATATATGTTTACCCACGATCTCCTGGAAAAATTAATTACTGTTTTAGGGGTTTTGTAGTTTGCTTTGTGCATGCATTCATCTATATGTATACGATAACAGAAAGAATTCCAAATCATGCTCAATCAATTCTTTGATTTAGGTTTTGTCACTAGCACCGATTTATTCAAGTTACATAATAATAATAATGTATTTAACAGGTGAGAAGGCACGCCGACCAGGCCCCGATGGTTTGAAACCAGGGTGGGTTATGGGTTCTTATTTCTACAGTATGGGTGCCAATGGTGAGATGAGTGAAGGAGGCAGCAAGCAACCTGTTCCCATGTTTTGTTATTTATGTGGCAAGGTATGTGACCACTGGCCCAGAACTTGCCCCTCCAAGATTCTTTCAGAGTCTACAATCATTTCTAAACCACCTGAGAACAAGATGCCACCGCCCACCACAAGTTTTCCATGCCAAGATTCTGTTTCCTGTCTGGATGGTGTGCATTCAGCTAAATAAATTGTACTTCTGTTATGCTATCTCTTAGATGTTTCCTACCTTTTACTTTGTCTGTTTTCATGAATAGCGTGTTTGCTAGGTTTGAACAATCCTCTTCATCTACATTATACATGTAGCCAAATCCTATTTTAAGAGAGTAAATGATGGAATACATGTCTTCAAATAGTCTGACAGGTTATCTCAAACTTTTTGCTCGCTCTAGTTGTATATGATAAGATATTGACTAAGATGCACTTAAACTGCAAGGTTTATTCATATGCATGTCAACAGGGTAATACCAAGCTTCATATGCAGATCATCGTCAGGAATGTGCATATTCCAACCCTCAATGTTTTCTTAATCAACAAGTTTCCGTGGCATGTCTTGGTTCTTCCTGACTCAGTTTTAGCTATAATTCATTTCCAGATTGTGCCATTTCTTCACAAGTTGTTTTGTGGAAGCTCTAAATTAAGCTGTCAACATGACATGCAATCATATTCTACTGCTTCTTATAGTGTATATATAGATCGTCTGCGAATAAGGGAACCTATGGTTTCTCCAGATCCATATTCGGATCTTGAATCGAATCTGATGAGAGAGAGAGGTGATGCGTTTTTGAAAGTGAAAGAGAAAAAAGGTACTATTGATGGCAGGGTAGAATGGTCATGTGAAAATTAGCTAAATGAATCATTTTATCATTTAGAGTGAACATTTTATCATTTGATATGTATTAAGGTGACCATCTTATCATGTAAGATAAGATTTTTTATCATACGGAACAATTGAAGATTTTTTTTATCATTTGTACATTCAAATGTTACTTTAGTGTATATGCCCAACTTTTTAATATCTGAAATGTTTATCTATTTTACTATTTACAATGTTATGTAGGATGTACTTTCTTTGTTTTTGTTTTCTTGTGGGGAATTACTTTGGTGCTATGATGGTTTTTTGCTTCAATTGGTTGGTTGGGATTGAGAATCCGATGTCCTAGCTAGTCGAGGTTGGCATACATGCATTAGTAACTGGTTTGTATGTTTTGAAATAAAGTTTCATACTTTCATATGAATTCATGTAGGTGTCTTTGATAGTCGTATATCAATGTACCAATACAAAACCAAATGTAATAGTATATATGTATATGTTTTGAGCTAAACTTTGCTATTTCGATACATTTTCATTATCGATTATTCATCTACGTCATTAGGCTATGAAGTATCAACCCGACAACTAGTCTGATTTGGTTAAACAATGTAACTCAAACAGGCCGGGCGTCAACTATGAATACAAATGCCGTGTAACTTCAAAATAAATTAAATTCATTCGTAAAATTTCCCTTCAATTTCCTAGAGGCTGTAGCCTCACCAATTGCCCAACCTCTGATATTTCCATATGTATTTATTGGGAAACTAATGAGACCCCTTCTTTCACATTTCTCCACGTTATAATCTCGCTCGGTATTAACACAAAGTAACAAGCTGGTATATTCAACATATATATGTAAACCAAAAGCAACTGTGAAGTCCACCATTGTTGATTCAGGTATCAACTTTTACTCTCTTTTTCCCTCTGTAAGAACATCATTTTTTATAGTCGAGCGCATTCAACAGGCTTGTAGAGAGTTGTTTGTATCATTCATGCCTTCATGGCTAAGCTTTGATCTGGGGAGGTCTTGTAGTTAAAAAAAAAAGTACTTTGCTTTTTCCTCATATGACCAGTTTGATACTTTCGTGAAAACCTGTCCCGTTTCCCAATGAGTTTCTTGCATAAAAATTTAAAAGAAGACTTGTCCGAGTGGACTTTGTGTTTCTTTTTAGGACCATCTTTTTAATCTCAAGAAAGAAAACCATTTCTGAGGTCAAATGGTCAATTGAAAGAGGCTAAGAGAGCGTTATTAAGTACCAGCCAATTGATGAGAAGAACTTCTCCTCTAAGTAGAAATCAGAGGCTTTACTCGTCGCTTTTCGAAAAAAAAAGAAAAGAGAGGCTTTACTCATCACTGTTCACTCTTTCTTTCTTCTTTCTTTTTTTGAGAAATCTTCGTTCTTTCTTTCTTTCTTTCTTTCTTTCATTCATGAGGTTTTGGAATCACTTGTGCTTTGATCAAAGCTCTAATCCAGAAGCATTTTAGTTTTGGAATCACTTGTACTATAACAATGCATGAAGTGATCATCCTGTTATAGATTCTTAGACTTGTCTCTTTTCTTTGTTCAAACTTCAAAGCTCTCATCTTTATCAAAATCTAAGAAGTGGGTTTTCTGTGAAACGGTTCAGAAACATAGGCTTTGTGTTGAAGAAGGCAGAGAAGAAAAACTTGAGTCTTGGTGGAGATGATGGAGGTTTCAGGCAAGAAGAAGGTGAAGCCTGAACCTTTCACTGATACTGTGTTTTCTTGGTCCCTGGAGGACATTCTCAATGAGGATCTTTACAAAGACAAGGTATTTGCTTCCACTTTTTAATAGTATAAATCTCGTGTTTTTGTTTTTTTGTTAAGAAAGGTTGTTGCTTTATGTGATTATTATCTTCTCTTGTCATCATTCTGGATTCTCTGTATCTTCAAACGTTGTTGAGATTGGTATTGCAGCTTTCTTCTTGGTAATGGGGAATACCCGTATTGCCTATGAAAGGAGCTTGCTTTCTAATGTAGCCCATTTTTTTCACGTTTTAATATGATCATGTTGTTAAAATTAAAGGAAAAGCGTTACCCATGAATAAAATGGCCCAAATCGCAAATCGAGAGGTATTGGTTTTGCATATCTTCTAAATTTACTTTAGGAATTCAGGCTAAACCAGGAATAATGGATAGCATTGAACAAAGGCGTTTGGATTACTATAAGAATTGTCTGTTTTTGACTTAATTTTCTATCACATTGTAGTGTTCGTGTTAAAGTATACTAGTTTAACTTCTATGATATCATTATGTGCTGTATCCGAAAGAGTACTTATTCTGTGCCTTCACATTTTTAGGTGAAGGAGATTCCTAATTCATTTCAATCGGCTCAGCATTACTTTGGGTCTTATATATATCCTTTACTGGAAGAAACTCGAGCAGAAGTGCATTCAAGTATGGAAACTCTTAATAGAGCACCGTTTGCTGAAGTAGTGGGTTTTGAAGAATTGAAGCCATATGGAACAAAGCTATATGATGTCAAGGTTGATTACTGGCGAAACAGGTTCAGTGATAGAGGCAAGGAGCCATATAAAACTTTGCCTGGTGATCTTTTTGTTTTAGCAGATGCTAAACCTGAAACTGTTTCTGATTTACAAAGGGTGGGAAGGTCATGGGCTTTTGCATCGGCCACTAGTGTCTCAGAAAGTGAGAATGAAGATGACAGTACCTCTCTTTATTTTAAAGTCAAGGCATCGAAAGAGTTTGAAGTCGAAAATATCAGGACATCACTTTTTATAGTTTTCTTGGTTAATTTGATCCCTGAAGGAAGAGTTTGGAAAGCATTGCACATGTCCAGAAATCTGAAGATTATCAACGGAGTTCTGTGCACTGATTCAATGGTAATGAGGTTTTGTTTTGTTATCTTGTTTAACTAATCAGCATTGTAGGTTTTGTTATAGAGCTACAACAACATGAACAAATATGGGATGAATCAGTAGGTTTTCATAATTATCAAGATAATTCCCTAATAATTCTGACACAATGTCTTCCTCCTAGGATTTAGGGACTGATGCAATACATGATTTGACTTTCTTTGATTTGAACAGTAATTGATTTATATTAATCAAACTATATATACTGGATTGATTGACTGATGCAATCACATGTTTTGACTTTCTTTACCCTTGTATCCCTCCCATCTAATTATACCAGTTGATTTTGAATCGAGAGAACTTTTGTAGTTGGATTAAAAGCTTATATTTATTGTTGGAACTGACTGAATATGCTATGCTTGGTAATAGGTTCAGACAGATTTCTGCTCTGAAAAGAATAATAACATCTGGAATCAGAGTATAGCTGAGAGTCTATTATCTGGATTAAATAAGTCCCAAACTGGGGCAGTGTTGGCCTGCCTTGAAATGCTGCGTTATGGTGAGAAGTCTGCCGTTGAACTTATCTGGGGACCTCCTGGTACTGGCAAAACAAAAACCACGGTTACTCTGCTTTCAACCCTGCTACAGATGAAATATAGGACTCTTATCTGTGCTCCAACAAATGTTGCAATAACTGAAGTTGCTTCTCGTCTTGTGAAAATGGTGCATGAAGCAGAGTCAAAAGAATTGGTTTGTTCTCTAGGAGAGATTCTTCTATTTGGGAATAAGGAGCGACTCAAAATTGGTTCAGAGATTGAAGAAATTTATATGGATTGCCGTATCAAAAGGCTAGAAGATTGTTTAGGGCCAACGACTGGTTGGAGGCATTGCTTTGCTTCCATGATAGGTTTACTTGAGGATTGTGTTTCTGACTACCATATTTTCTTGGAAAATGAATTCACCAAAGAGACGGAACAAACAACTGTTAGTGAAATGAAAGATAATGAATGCAGAAGAGTTGCTCAAGTTAAAAAGTTGAAGTGCAAAACCTTTGTCGAATTTTTGAGAGATAGATTTGTCTCTACTGCAGTGCCGTTAAGATGTTGCATTTCTGTGTTCTGTACTCATATAGGGAAAAGTTATATTCCGGAAGATAATTTCCAAGACTTGGTTTCACTTGTTCAGAAAGTTGAATCCTTTAAGACAATGTTGTTGTCTCAAGATAATGTTGTTTCTGAAGCCTTGGAAGAACTCTTTTCCCATTCAGATGTTGAAGATGTGTCTAAGTCGTTAGTAGACAAGTTCTTTGATCTTTGGACGATGAGAAAGGATTGCCTTATAGCTTTACGCACTTTACGGGATTCTCTTAGTGAGCTTAAACTTCCAAATATTAGGAGCAAGGATTCTATACGGGAGTTCTGTTTTCAAAGAGCAACTCTAATATTTTGCACTGCATCTAGTTCATATAAGCTGCACAGAGTGGCAATGCAGCCACTAAGTATTGTTGTTATTGACGAGGCTGCACAGCTAAAAGAGTGTGAGTCAACAATACCCCTGCAACTTCCAGGTGTGAAGCATGCTGTTCTTGTTGGTGATGAATGTCAGTTACCAGCTACTGTAACAAGTAATGTATGTTGATGCTATATTCTTTCCTTCTCTTCTCATAAATTCATATTGTACTTCTAACTTGTTACAAAATCTGCTTTTTTATTTTCTATAGGTTTCTGATGAAGCTGGTTTTGCAAGAAGCTTGTTTGAGAGGTTAAGTTTAATGGGTCATTCAAAACATCTATTAAATGTGCAATACAGAATGCATCCATCAATAAGTTTATTCCCAAATTCAAGTTTCTATTCTAACTTGATCCTGGATGCTCCAAATGTAAAACGAAGAAGCCACGAGAAACACTATCTTCCAGGAGCAATGTTTGGTCCGTATTCTTTTATAAATGTGATTGGTGGAAGAGAGGAGAAAGATGAGGATGGACGTAGTCGGAAGAATATGGTGGAGGTTGCTGTTGTTTCAAAAATACTGCGGAATCTGTACAAAGGTATGTCTAACAGGAGATTCTTCTTCATGTTTGTCATCTCAGTATATATATTAGTTGGGATTTCCAAATCGATGCTGTTTATGCTTCAGTTTAAAAATTTACATTACTTTGTTCACTAGAGAATAATGACTTGAACTGCAAGAAATGTATTGTTTCTTCTTTCTGAACAAGTGGTAGTACCACATAACTGGCTTTGTATGGCTGATTATTTTTTTGTTTAAATCTGTGTGCAATTTGCTTCAGCACTTCTCATGCAAGTCTCCATTGCATGAGTTTCAACTCAAGAAGTACGCATTTAGTAGGGTTATATTTTCAAACCATTACGATGTCAAACATTGCCAAAGTCTTATGCATGTATTGTGTTAGTTTAATATTTTCTTTTGGCTCTCTCTTTGTATACAGGATGGGTTGAATCAAAACAGAGACTTAGTATTGGTATAGTATCTCCCTATGCTGCTCAAGTGGTGGCAATTAAGGACAGAGTGGGTGGGAAATATGATAAGCTTGATGGCTTTGTAGTGAAGGTAAAAACAGTTGATGGATTCCAAGGTGGGAAGAGGACATAGTTATAATTTCCACTGTACGATCCAACAGCCATCAATCACTTCAGTTCATTTCAAAACCGCAAAGAGTTAATGTCTCACTTACAA
>NC_020494.1:22917299-22917994 GCF_000184155.1 Fragaria vesca subsp. vesca | reverse complement strand
AAACTGACATCAGTCCGCTTGCAGAAGTCAGTGCTACATCTTCTACTGAATCTTTCCAGTGGTTGGAGACCTAAGAAGCAAAATTTTGAGACAAGTTGTGGTAGCTCATCTATGATCTTGAAGAAATTTAAGGTTGAACGCTTATACATTGTTTGCACTAATGATATTGCAAAGAACTTGAGCTATGTTCAAGTATTAAAGATCTGGGACATATTGCCTCTGGAGGATATTCCAAAGTTGATAAACCGCCTGGATAGTATTTTCAACAGATATACTGATGACTTCATTAATCTTTGCAAGGAGAAGTGTCTTGATGGGTATGTTGTTTAACCATCTATTTTTGTTGGCATGCCTTTAATTTAATATTTATGAGCCCTCCTTTCTGTAGTTCTAACTAGTTATTGGATTTTATTGTTCGTCACTTGTAACCAGTGATCTAGAAGTTCCAAAAACCTGGCCACCCTCATTGCAATTTTCCCGGTTTAAGGATCTTAACATCAGTGAAGCTCAGAGTGATTTAGTTGGTGACACTTCTGATTGTAGAAGCTATGTTGAGAACTCACAGGTTAGCGAGAGTTTGTTACTGATGAAATTTTATTCCTTGTCGTCTGGGGTAGTGAACCACTTGTTGTCAGACCGTGAGGGTAGAGAGTTGGATCTTCCATTTGAAGTTACAGATGAAGAGATGGAGATTA
>NC_020494.1:22856980-22915541 GCF_000184155.1 Fragaria vesca subsp. vesca | reverse complement strand
CAAGAATGGGGAAGATAATGTTTATAAGCTGGTTTGCACCGAGTCGGAGATTTTACTGAATTGGGCAGGATAATTTGGCTGGTTTGAATCATCACATGGATGCTTCTCAAAGACATAAAAGTATTATAGGTGAAGTGTTGTCAGCTCGAAAAATTTTGGATGCACATCTCTCTTCAAGAACTGACAAGTATTTTTGGGAGAAAGAATTGACTGGAGATGTTGTGAAGCATTCAAAAGACTGTATATCTAGAAATCAGGTATCCATTGATTCGCTTGCCTATTACTGGATTTTATGGAAGGAGAACATTATCCACATTATTGAATCTGTAGGATGTTTGGAAACTCCAGAATTCAATAGCTATGTAGAGCTCTGTTTTACTTGTTTAGGAGTTTGGCGGTTGTATCAGAATCTGAATCCAATCTATGTTTTACTGGTCCCTGATGCTGATTGGGTCAGAGGTCTGGACAAAAGGCATTTGAAAACTTATAATAAGTTGGTCTCCATTGATGCTCACCAGCTCATTCCAGCCGCTCAGAATTATTGGAGTTCAGAACTGCTCTCTGTTGGCATCAAAGTTTTGGAAAAGGTTGAAGCACTTTTCAAGTTCCCACCAAAGAACTCTGACTCAACATTCTTCCAGTGCAGGGCTCTTACCCTTATTTATGATGTTGCAAGGAATCTTTTGGATTCGAAGTGTCTGAAGCCATGGTATCAAGATATGTCGACCCTGCAGAAGCATGTAACATTTTCAACTGGGGAGTATGTTGCTTACATCTTTCCTTTAGATGGGAAGAATTTGTTGAGACAAAACATGATTTCTCTTAGAAGAACTGATGCTTCCAAGAACATGCTGAATCAAGTTATAGTTGAATATGCCAGCTCGAAGAATGAGCTGTCTTATGGCCAGATTGGAAGGATCACAATGATCATTCTCGGGTTAGGTAAGCCGAATGCTGAGCTCTCTGATAAGCTTGTGAAAAAACTTGAATGCCATGCCCCATGGAAGGCCTTCATTGAGAATCTATGTGTGAGCACTGAACCTGGAAATACCAGTCTGCAACCAATGAAGTTGTCTGTCATGCGTTGGTTACATGAGGCTTTGGTTGAAACTTACAGTGCCAACTGGAGGAAGGTTTCCGACTACATATCACCTGGTTGCTTCTTGTATCTTGTAGAGCGCCTTCTGCTCTCAGCAAGTTGCTTTCAAGGTTTGGTTATCAGTACAAGTTCTTGCTTTATCGAATGGCTGATATATCAGGATGAAGATACCAGCTTACGTTGCACAGTGACTGGTGGACGTCCTGCTCTGGGAGGCACTCTTCCATTTGTGATTGGTGTGGTTCGCGATTGTATTTACAACAAGGAGAATATGATGATTGAATGGATTAAGAGGTCTGACAAAAACTGGAGGAAATATTATCAGCCACTCATGTTGCGATTGGTTACTGTCTTATGCTTGATTAATTTGAACTTTGGCTCGTGTTTGGATATAATCCATGATTTGCTGGGGAGGAAATATATCACTGATCTCCTACCATGGGAATTTTTCGATGCACTTAGGAGGAGGAGGAAACCCAATTCTCTCAGCTTAAATGTGAATGTGCTTGCTGGAGCTCTCAAGAAGATTGATAATACTTTGGTAGTTGCAAGTTTTGGGCTTGATTGTTCAAGATTTTTCTGTTCAGATGCCATCTTTGTCGACATGACGGCCCACCAGTCCAAGGATGACATATTGAGAAAATGGTTTCCAAAGCTGCCTGTCGTTCAAGTTGCACCATCCCAAGTTGGATCTGTTGAAGTTGGAGGTAGTAGTTCTTGCAGTGGTGTACTATCTGCAAATGATTCTGAAGGAGAAAAGAGTTCTAAACTTTCTCCTTCAGACTCCAGCTTGGTAAAAGAGACTGATGTTGCAGATGAAACGCAATGTGAAGCTGAATTCAGTCACAGTAAAGATGAGGGTAATTGCATATCCAAAGTGTCAGCTGAGAAGCAGTGTGATGCCGAAGACAGCCACACAGAAGGCGAGGAAAACTGCGCATCCAGTGAGTCAAATCCGACATGCCAACAAGATGTCAATGCTTCCACCCCATCCGGCAGTAAAGAAGCTGGAAGCAAGGCCAAGAACAAGACAAAGGGCAAGAACAAGAAAAACAAGAAGAAAGGCGGGCGGAAATAGCTGCCACATGCCCTGAAGTTTATATACCTTGTAAATTGCCTGAAACTTGTTTGTTTATAATGTAACTCAGAACAGATTATCTGTGGTTGCTGCATTTTATATCATGATGTTATTACTAAATCGAATGAACAAAAATGTCTAGCCTCTTATTTTCGACTTCCAGTGAAGTCTCAATCAAAAACAACAGATGACAGAAGTTTAACAATGTAAGTAAAAGCATCGAGTTGAGCCAACTCAACTCAATTCTCATCGCTGCCGAAAAGCTTGATTCTTGACAATGGCGATCTCAAGTAACCATCCACCTCAAACTTCTTGGGTGAAAGCTGCCGATACTTCTCAAACTGTTCTTTCGCCTCATCATTCCTCTCAAGCAAGCTGTAAATCATTCCCCTGCAAAAATAAGGCCTAAAGTCCTTAGGATCCTCCTTCACCAACTCATTGTAACTACTCAAAGCATCTTCCACATTCTTCTGCAAGAACTGTATCTGCGCCATTATCAGCTTCACATCCCTCGCCTCCTTCACCTTGTTCTCCTCCTCCGCCACCCTCAGCGCCTCCTCCAGCCGCCTGATCACTGCGTGGCCCTCGCCGGAGCGGTCCATGAGTAATGCGTTCTCAAACAAGGCCTCAAACGACAGCGGATTCGTCTCGAGAATTTCCTCAAACACCTGGCGTGCACTCCCGGTCTCCCCCATCTCGCTCAGAAGCCTCGCCGTCAGGAACTTCCACTCCGTCACGGCCGGCTGCGCCTCCGCCAGGCGCTGCAGGATCTTCAGCGCCTCGTCGTCCTCGCCGCTCTCGAGCTTCTGCTGGAGCAGCGACTTGAGCGCGGCGACGGCGTCGGCGTTGGAGCCGAGGAAATCGGACAGCGGAGAGGCCTGGTGGCTCTCATCTGGAGCTGGAGCTGGTTCGGTGAGCGGGGGAGGAGGCGGCGCGTGGTCGGCACGCGCGAGGAGTTTGGAGTGGTGGTGGAAGACGGTGGCGGTGACGCCGATGAGGATAGCGGTTTTGGCGTATTGCTTGGCGGTTTGAAGGACGGAGTTGTTGGTGGAGGCGGAGACTTTGAGGGTATTATGGGAAAGTGGAGGGGCAAAACGGAGAAGAGAAGTTGGGGTGGGTTTGGTGGGAGTGAGGTGGTTAATACGGAAGAGAGATGAAGAGGAGGAGGAGGAGGAGGCTAGAGTTGAGGGTGAGTTCATGGTTGAATTGGGGGAGCTGAGCAGATGAGACTGACTGGGTCTCTATAAGCTTTGGGGGTTTAAGTGAGTGAGAGTACCAAAAGAGAGAGAGCTAGTTTGGCTGGGGGTATTATTGTTTGACCTGAACTGCCGAATCTAATTTTTGCTTGATACTTACAAGTTACCAACCACCTTTCTAATGCTTGCAGCGTGGCAGGCATAGGAGTTTACACTAATTTTTGCACATGTGAAATTTAATTCCATTCCATGATTCACCTACCTTCATAGTTCATCAAAAACCAAAAGAAGTAAAAAGGAAGGTGAAACTGATTCATTACTGTAATAGTGACATGTTACCAACAAATTGGTTTTGCAACATTCTATGGAGGCATCAATGGTGAAATGATGCCTATGGACGAGCAGCTACATTAAGTTACATTAAGTTACAAATTTACACAGAGTTTGTTTTTGGAACCAACGTGACTTTGAAAATGGAAATGTCAGGCTGGGGATGGGGGAGAAGGGATTTGGAGGAGAGATGGGATTAGATACCCAATCTCTTGACGCCACATTCGGAGCAGAATTTGGAGGTTTCTCTTAGGTACTGGGTGCCGCATTCGTCGCAAAACTTGGCGGGGTTGGATGGCTGACATAAAGAGCAATTTAAAAGGGTTAGTAGTAAGCACAACTTTGTCTAAAAAAGAGGAAGAAAGAAACAATGATGTTTAGTATACTGAGTTTGACGATTAACATTTGTAAACACAAAACCTTTGGCTGTAGTGGATTCATTACGAAGTATTTAGAACAATGAGTAAAATGGAGTGTTCTAACAATGGCATCAGCAGAAGAAAGTGAATAACGAACTACCATAAGTGCTCATCGCAGCTGTAATTTATAGATTTGCCTTATTAGTAACACTATAGTATGGCAACCGATATTTTGTAGAGGATCTTTCAAATGCTTTGATATCAATATGAAAAGCAATAAAGACTCACCATTACATGTAAGCGTCCCCCTACATGTTGTAAGCAAGCCATGTGTTGCGATAAGGTTGACGAATGGTGAGCATGAGCTATATCAGGGAGGTGCGAGGTTGGACCGCATTCATGGTTTTGGGAATAGTGAACAGAGTGTTGACTTTGGTGCATGGATTGGTGATGGTTCTGGTGAACAGTTTGAAACTGAGACTGGAGTGATAGAGGTTGCATATGATGATGCTTGGATGGAGTCTCCGGCTGATTTTGTGGCTGCCAGGACAAGAAACACAGATATACATTATCAACAAGAACATTCAGGGAAGCACAATAGCTAACTCATTAAAACAAAATGAGCAACACTAATTCATTTAGTAGTTTTCCAAAATAAATGGCCACTTTAGAATCTGAGGTGAAAGATACCCACACCACACTTCGTACCTAAATAGATGAAAGTCTTGCTGTTGTCATTTTTATATCAGTACAGATCCAAGTATGTCAATAGGTTCACAATACCAAAAATTGGAATCTGTGCCCACACAACCTAATAACTTGTGTTAATTTAATGTGGTCGAATTGGCGAATTCAACCTACACATACACAATTTGTTTATTTTCTAGCAGATAAACACTTAGAATTGTAAAATTGGCATGATGATGAAACACTAAATTAGAATACCTATTGTCTTTATATAAGAAAAGTCATCTCCCAAATCTATTCACTGAAGCATTCCCTTTCTTAGGATCATGATATCAAACCTAAGGGCCAAGATCAATTTTGAATCCAGCCCTGCTCATGTCATTCCGAAATGCAATTAATTTTCAATATACTGATAATTTGATCAAATTATAAAACAATAATCAGTAGAGTTGACACTTACTTCATTTATGGAGCGGAATCCTTGGGCAGCAGCCAACATAGAGGAATTGTCAGGTCCAGGATACGTCTGAAAAGGATAAATCACATGGATGAATTGTCCGCATTCAAGTTATTTAGTAAAGTGGAACAATTATGACATAACGACAAAGCTCACCCACATAATTTCTTTAATGAAGTTTTAACGCTATTATGATTAGATCGAGCATACTATAGGGCAATGAAAAATATTGTAAGATTGTAAGATGTATAGGGATCTAAGACCTATGTCACTACAATTTTGTTAAACCAAATGTTCAACAAAACCCATTATCCATGGTATAGTTAACATTCAAACCCTTGTGTTAAGGTGATGTAATTAGCTCCAACTATTAAAGAAACAAATCTCATCAAGGCATCAAGCTTACAGGTAAACTGAGCATATTAGGAGAAGAGTTTGATGGACCACGCCTACACTTGTGTCTTGGAGAGTAGAACTTAAAGTCTCGAGCAGAGACAGCCACTTCATTCCGACCAGTCAATCTTATGAACCTGCAATAAAAAACAAACTAGTCATTAATCTTGTCCGATCAACTTGGTAACTTCCCTTGTGAACAAATCATGTAAAGGTATTTAGTAACAGATTAGCATTTACCACTCAGCATCATCAATAGGTAGGCTATTTGGTTTTTCCACAATATCCAATCCATTGACTACTACAAAACGGATTCGCCTCTCTTCTTGTACAACCAATTCTGGAAATCTTGCCCTCGTTTCATGAGAAGTGGCCAATTCTCTTCTTCTAAATGTACATGGTCCTAAGGAAAATCCAGAACATTTCTCTAAGGCCATTTACTCTTCACATTGTTTAATTCATCATACATATCATATTAAGAAAACTCATTACCTTTCTTGGGAAATTTCTTAGCCAGCAATCTATACAAACCGCCAGCTGCTTCAAGAGCAACACCAATAGTCTTTTCGCGAAATCCACCCACGGAAGCAAGCCTAGTGTCTACTTCATGAACTAAAGTTTCGTAAATATTTGCAACATACATCAACGGCAACGCAAACCTTGGGTCTCCTTCAACCTGTACCTCCCCAAGCTTCCTCTTACTAAGCTTATCTTGCCCAGACCGAGCACTATAACCACTGCCGCCACTATCCTCACTATCAATCGCTTGGATCACATGTTGGCTAAGAAAATGATCCACCACAAGTTGCAGAAATCTCGCCCTAGCTGACTCAATCGGCGACACATCTACTCCGAAACCATTTCAAATCAGTACATGCAATTTATCCATTAGAAATTCCTCGATCTATAAAAAACTTTCGGTTAATTTGGTTTGATTTTGGCTACCTTGAAGCGACACCATGTCGATGTCGTAGGGAGGAGCTCTGGAGCTAGACGACCCGTCGTTGTCGAGGCTAGACGGCTCATCCTCCACGCCGACGCCGTGAACCGGCAGAGAGTTGGAGTACGAGTCATGGATGCAGTCGCTGACGCCGGCGCTGGAGTCGTCTTCGTCGTTGTCGAGGCTGTCGGCGGCGATGGAGTCGAGCTTGGCGGAGCGGGGATCGTTGAGGTCGTGGAGAGGGCTGCTGGCGGCGGCGAGGAAGGTATTCGGCGGCGGCGTTCTCATGGTGTACTGCTGCTGCACCGGAACCCTACTCCCCATTTCTGAATTGTTGTGATGTTGAAGAGAATTGTAACGGCTATACAGACTGGGAAGTTGTGTGAGGGAATCCAAGCCTCAGACCATACCTCAGGTTCTGGATCCAAGCCTGACCTCTTTGTGCTTCCAAGTCGTTTATATAGTGTGGGGTGGTAGGGGTACAATAAGCGCAAGCTCACGCTTGTTCAGATGGTCCTCTGCGTGGTCGAGATTTGGATCGGATTTTGATCCAGAAAGTTACATTGGAGGCCCAAAGCCCATTTAAACCTTGATCGATGATCTCAAGGAATTTACCATCTGTTGTAAGTTAATTCTAGCAATCTTTTTTTTTTTACTATTTTGGAATAAAGTTGACAATAGCTAATAAAGTAATAAGTTATACTCTATATCGAAATAATCTAAGAAGCGACGACAATAAAACTACTTGAAACCATAGTTCACTCATAGTTGAGCAAATCTCTACTCAACTAACAACATTCGGTTTTTACGGCTTTATCACACATTATCCTTTTTTGCTAATCAAACAATTGTGCTACAATCAAGAACTAAATACTTAAGAGGAAAAAATTGTGCTTGCTTTTATTAAATCATAACAATCGCTACCTTTAACTTGAAATTAAGTGTCACGATATTCATTATGGTGCCATTGTGCCCAGCTCATAAGACATGCAATGTCTTTGATAAACGATTTAGATAGGGGATCTTGAATAACAACCAAGAAAGAAAGAAGATTAACTAAACAATTCTTCATATGTTTATTCTAATGAAGTACACAATAGCTTGATAATGTAGTATTGATTTGCAGATGTTTAATTTATCGTTGTTAATGCATGACAGGTCTCTTTGTAATCTAAAGATTGTTACATTTTAGAAGTAACATACTTGTCCACAATGAAGAGTCTTAAAGTATCATAAAATGATTCAACCATTCACAATAACTCCTGATATGGATGAATCAAAAACACAAGGATTTGAATTCTATAATCTCCATGATCATGTATAACATGAATGAAGAATTAAATCAAACATCTAGGACACAAGCAGTACATTTGCATATAGAGTTGCGACAAATAGGACAAGATGGATGAAGCGTCAACCAAGAGTCAATACAAGTCAAATGGAATATGTGATCACATGTAGGCAGAACACGGCAAGACTCACCCTCCACAAAATCCTCCATGCAAATAACACAACTACTGCTCCTTCTACCGTCTTCTTCTTCTTCATATTCGAATTCACATTGAGATTTACTGTAAGTAGTGGGGGGTGGTAGCACCATCTCCGAGCCCTCTTGCCATGCTTCGTGTGTTTGAGTTTGAAATAAGAAGAGACTTGAGAATCGGCCGGCGGCAATACTCTGAGCAACGATTGCACCAGCTGGGAAGATCACAAAACAAATAGGGATCAGAATTGCATATATGGTATGATCTAATGCTTCTGTTGTCAGAAAACATATAGCTGCAATACAAAGAGTTGATATGACAGATTGAAAAGTGAGAGGGTTTGTTGAAGAAGAAGAAGAAGAAGAAGGCATGACTGGTGATGTTCTGTATATATTACTTTACTAATCGAATTCAAAGTAATTTATTGGAAAACCTTGGAAATTATCTTACCAATCAAATTGTATTTATGTCTTATTGGCAGATGAAGTTGGCAATTTGGGATAGATTTTTGCATGGAATCTGGACACCTAAAGCCATTTCAAATATATGGACATTTGGCCAATCTGTCTGTCCACAAGTTACCATTCTAGAGATTACTAATGGTGAATGTATGAATTAATTTTGGTCCATGTATGAACATAATTGAGTATTAGGCTCCATTAATTTGGGTCGCAAAATGAGATATGTAGAATTGAATTATGTTGATTACCATAGTTGGTTTTACTTTGACCAAATCATACTCATCATGGTCTATGCTTACTATAAATTTAATTCTCATAAACAGGAAAATCCTCGCTTGCAATAATCTGAACGTAAATTTTCGCTTTCAAAATGTCGACTGTGAAAATGGCCATCTTTGTTATGCTCTTGGTTACTGCATGTTGTTAGTCTCTCCCTCCCTCTGTACATTGAAATTTATGTTGATGTTTTCTTTTATATGACATGAAATTTAGTCGGAATTGGTGTATATGGTGGTGCAGGTTCACCAACTCTGCAGGTTTTAGCCGGAAATGAAGCAAGGATGCCGATCGAAATTGGTGTTCCATGTTGGTCGGATTCTGATTGTTCACACCGTTGTTTAGATTTTCAGGATGGCAACTGTGACTACAAAACGCGTTTCTGCAACTGTTTTTAGCAAATCCCAAAGTCTGAAGCATTTCTGCTGATGACTGGCACAAGGGGTACCATGTGCAAGCAAAACCATCAACTAAATAAACCAATGGCAGCTAAATGTGATCTGTGTGAATGTAGTGAATAAACTTCTATGATATACACCAATGGATATATAAATGTTACGGAATAAACACATCTCTGAAAATTGTTGGAACCATTTACTATTCATCACTTGCTGAATAAGTCAATAAACCATTTACTGAATATGATGAACACTGTTCATCACCAGATGTCAATTACTGGAAAACTGATTGCATTGCATACAGCTCCGCTGAAAACCAAATGAAAAGATTTGGGAACCTATCCAACTTATATACGACGTAGGCATAAAATCAGAAACAGAAAAGATAGAAGTGAAGGCCACATTTGTGTGCTTGATTCTGGACATACATTCCACAGACACCACTAAGCCTCCACCGCCTCAAGTAATGTACCACATCACTGTCACTGGCTTCACCATATACCACCACCATGGAAATACAGCCACACTCCAAGTCCCAACACCACTGCTGGTCTGGAATACCACACCCTACTACAACATGTCCTTTCCAGAACTACTGTTGCTGAGCAACACCAACACTGTCCTTGCCATCAGTCCATCACCATTGCTGTTATCACTGCCGCCTGTCGTATGTATCATGTATCATTATATAATTAGATAGTACTTAAACAGCAGCTTGAAGGATTCAAGAAGCAAGAAGTATTAGTTTTACTGACTTGATTTATAATACACCTGGACAGGGAAGAAAAGCTCACCCCGGAAAAAATATCGAGGTTTTGAAAGCAGCAGAGTTTGCCGGTTAGACCATAAAGAAGCTTTAATATGTCTTGATGGTCGTTGTCATAGTTCATCAGGTGGCACGAAGCACAACTTCTGCAAGAAATCATCCCATCCAGCCAGAAACCATTCAATACTGCAAGTAAAACCATTCTTTATGGAGAATTCATATATCCAACTCAACAACCAAGCTGGGATTAGCCCCGCTGAAGTTCTTGCATTAGGAACCACAAAATTTGTAACTCCAGTTCATATACCCCTGTTTCGCAATTCATTCTGCAACTCGATGGCTTCATCCACATTCCCTAGCTCATAGTATTTTCTTACAAGAGAAACAATGAGAACCTCATCAGGAATTATACCCTTCCTAATCATCTCATCAAGGAATGCTTTCGCTTGTTGCATCTGACGAAGGTGAGAAAGCCCCCAAATCAAGGAAGTATATGCATGCAGATCAAGATCCATACCAATTTCTTTCATTCTCCTATGCATGCTCAAAGCTTCCTCAAGATTTCCATGCTTTAAGTACCCATCTATTAGAGCGGTGTAAGCAGTTTTATCTGGAATCATACACTTGTCTAGCATTTCATTAAATAGCTCCTTAGCTGCTTCAATGCAATTACTTTTACAAAGACCATCAATCAAGGCTGTATAGAGTGCAACATTGGGTTGCAAACCAATGTCGGACATCTTCTGAAAATAATTGATGGCCTCTTGGACCAACCCCTTTTTGCACAAACCATCTATTAGTGCACAATATGTTACGACACTAACCTCGATATCATTGTCCAGCATGAGCTGTAAAACATTGAGTGCCTCATTGGTGTTTCCTCTCTTGAAATAAGCATCCATAACCGTTGTATAAATGAAATGATTTGCCTTTAAACCACAATCCTTGATTTCACTGATCACAAGCACAGCCTCTTCAACCTTATTTTGAGAGCACAGGACCCAAATGATGGTTCCATAAAGTAACAAATCTGGTTTAAAGGCTTTCCCCCTGATTTCCTTTAAGAATTCTGAAGCATTCTCCATCTTCTTAGTCTTAACATACCCATGAACAAGAGCAGTACATATTTCCTGGTTCGGAATTATCCCAGAGTTTATCACCTCATTAAAAACTCCTTCTGCTTCCTCCAGCTTCCCATTTTCACACAGCCCATCCAGTAGAGCTGTATAAGTTACAATGTTCAAGCTAACTCCTGCATCTAACATCTCATTTCTGAACTTCAGTGCTTGGCTCAAATTTCCAGCTTTACAACTTGCATCAATCAAAGAAGTATAGGTGAATTCATTAGCTGAGAGACCAACTCGTTTCATGTCTATAAAAATCTTAATTGCCTCTAGCATCATCCCTTCCTTACAGAAGGCATCAATCAAAGTGCTATAGGTTATGACATTCGGTTTCAAGCCATTTCTCATCATCTCCCGGAGAAAATTAAAAGCTTGAGGCATCTTTTCAAATTTACAAAAACAATTAATCAAAGCATTGTATGTTATTAGGTCAGGTTCACAACCTGCATCCTTCATTTCTTCAAATATGCACACTGAATCATCTAATAGTCCAACCTTTCCATATCCATCAATAAGAGAATTATATGTCACAATATCAGGTGTAAGACCCAACTGTTTCATTTGAGCAAACAAGCATCTTGCAGTTTCCATATCGCCTCCTTTGCATGTATATCCAATCATTATATTGAAAGTGAAAACAGAAGGCGAAACCCCAGCCCCAAGCATATCCTTAAAAAACCGCCTCGACAAATCCCCCTTCCCTGACTTGGAAAGCCCGTGCAAAAGGGCATTACAAGACCTCACCTTTGGCAAAACCCTACACTTCCTCATCCTCAAGAAGCACTCATTTGCTTTCTCCAGCATCCCTAGCTCAACCAAAACACTAAACAAGGCATCAAACACTCCAAACCCCGGCCGGCACACATTCCTGGTCTCCCACAGCCCATCAAACACATCGAAACCCGGCAACCCCCGGCTCAACAATACCAACTCCCTAATAGCCTCATGGGCATCAATGTACATTCTACCAACAAACAATACATGAACCAAAACACAATAAGACTCAGTAGTGTGGCGAAACCCGGTACGGGTTTTCGCCCACTTAAACAACTTGAATGCCAAGTTGGGATCTTTCCTCAGCTCAACCAAAAACCTGGAGACCCAAATGGGCGCCAAGGCTGAACCAAACACATTGACGATTCTGGGATCGTCCCAATAGTCATGCTGAACAATTTGACTCAAAGATTCAACATTTAAGTTTTGAGGAAGCATTTCAGGATTGGATTTAGTGACAAACGGGAAGCGAATAATACAGAAGAAACTGGTGAACCAAACCAAAGGGGAAGATGATGCATTGATAAAAGAGGAATTAGATAATGATGAAGATGATGGGTATTTGGGTCTTACTCGAAGAGAGGAGACTCTGCAACTTGTGTGGAACAGATTGCGAAGAAACAACAGCATCTTGGAGAAGATGAAGAAGAAGAAGAAGGCTTGTGGGTCTTCAGTTGGGTTCATTTTGAGAGAGGTGGGGGTTCATAGCTCTTTGGGGTTTTGGTGAATTGGGTTTTAGGGTTTATGAGAGAGTGGTTTAAGGCCTTGTGAGCTTTGAAAACCTTCAGGTTGGAGGACTCTGTCTCTGGGGACTTCATTTTTTCGCCTTTTTCATTTTGTGAAGCATAAATGAGAAAGAAAAGAAAAAAAAAACCACTCAAACGACATCGTTCCATGAAACAAATAACAGGCCACTTCAGTAGTCTAGGGCAAACCGACCCGGCCCTACACCAATGCTATATAGTAGGATATTTCTTTCTTATCCAACACTGACGCCCCCTTTAACGACCTAACCAAATCGCCGAACTCCAATCCTTGTCAAACCAGAGCACCTCTGGTTGAGTTTTGTCACCTCTGTAAATTAATCTCAAAGAATGCTTGTACTAACTGTAGTGCCTTTGTGGATCCATTGCTCGGTACCTCTCTGTCTCTACCACTTTGTATTCGTCTCTTCTCCCTTCTCTATCTTTATATACTTGTTTCTCTCTCTAGTACAGAGACAAAGCTTGTGCTGTAGTGCTGTAGTGCCGACTGCTGTTTTCTGCTTTTGCTTGGGGCACTCACTCCCTCTCCCTCTCTCCATCTATATCAGTCTTTCAATTTCTGGTTTCTATACACAACGATTCGCCGGATAGAAGATAATTATTTCTCTCTCAAAAATCAAATCCCTCTCTGAAATCGAACCCAGAAAAATAGAATTCCCTTTCAGCCTTCAAATTTTCAGATCTCAAACACTCGTTTCGGTCACCTCAGTCGATCATGTAACTTCAATCTTCAGTCCACGTCGAATCGGCGCCGGCGAATTGGTATATGAGATCGTCTGTTGACTCAGAGCAAAAACAAGTCCTGAATCGGCGGCGGTGAATTGGTATATGAATCGATCTTAATTTCAATAACTATTGAGTTTTGTGTAAAGTTGAGATCTTTCAACAAATGGTTGGTTTGATTGTGTTGGTTTTCAGATGTTTCTCACTATGAATTGCTTCATCGGAACCAGATGCGGCGGAGTGAAAAAAAAAGCCCGGAAAACCGGCAAGACTGGCCCGGTTTATGTCGGTCTGGGTTTTTGCCCGTCCCGGAAAATTTTACAGCAGAGACTGGCCCGCCTACACAGTAGCCGGTCCGGGCCCGGGCTTGAAGAATTAGGTGCTGGTCTGGGACGGTGTCCAGCCCTAATAACAGCTCGCTTAAAAGAATGACAACTTGGTCATTTCTCAAATCAGACTTAAAAATCGCTGTGTGAGAGAAACGCACTGCGCAGCGATGAGTGGGAACCCCCTGGCGAGTTCGAAGAAGGCTGTGTGGGTACTGAAAGCAGCGACCAAGAATCCTTCTACCCCGACCGTGAACCCTACTACCCCGGCCGTGAATCCTATTACCCCTACTGTCGTGAATCCTCCTACGCTTGTTGTGAATCCTACTACTTTTGGTGTCACGATTGTGCAGAGTGCTACTCCGTGAAGTGAGTTGATCGTGTTACAGACTCAAAACAGTAGCTTTTCGGTTCCTCAAAGGTTTTTGGTTCCAAAGTTCAATCGCATCTATTATGTGTACGATGACAACATTGAGGGTACGGCACGGCGGGCGACACCCTCATTCATTTTCCCAGCCGAGAGGAGGCTTTAGAGGCGGCCCGAGCTCTAAAGCCATTACCGAAGTTTCTTCATCCTGTGAAGATAGTAGATCCTATTCCTTCTAAGAATCCTTCTGCCAGATCGTTATTTTTTCCGAAGTTATTTGTCACTTAGATGTAGTGGATTGAGGAGATACTCAAAGCTAAACGAGCCGCTGACGTTAGAGAGATAACATTGTCGGTTTTTCGGCAAATGTATAAAACAGTGAGGAGTAGGTTTGAGAAGAAAGACTCATTCCCGGTGCTGAAAGATGCTTTCAGAATCACTAAAGAGAATAGAGTTGTGTTCGTGGCTGCTCCTACATGTAATGTTCTTTTTAAATTGAAGTGAGTTTATGAAGAACATTACATATAGGAGCAGCCACGAACACAACTCTATTCTTTTTAGTGATTCTAAAAGCATCTTTCAGCACCGGGAATGAGTCTTTTTTCTCAAACCTACTCCTCACTGTCTTATACACTTGCCTAAAAACCGACAATGTCATCTCTCCAACGTCAGCGGCTCGCTCAGCTTTAAGTATCTCCTCGATTCACTACATCCAAGTGACAAACAACTTCGGAAAAAATAACGATTTGGCGGAAGGATTCTTAGAAGGAATAGGATCTACTATCTTCACAAGCTGAAGAAACTTCGGTAATGGCTTTAGAGCTCGGGCCGCCTCTAAAGCCTCCTCTCGGCTGGGAAAATGAATGAGGGTGGGCCCGCCGTGCCGTACCCTCAATGTTGTTATCGTACACATAGTAGGTGCGATTGAACTTTGGAACCAAAAACCTTCGAGGAACTGAAAAGCTGCAGCTTTGAGTCTGTAACACGATAACTCACTCCACAGAATCGCACTCTGCACAATCGTGGCGCTAGAAGTAGTAGGATTCACAGCAGGCGTTAGAGGATTCACGGCGGTAAGGGTAGTAGGATTCACGGCAAGGGTAGTAGGATTCACGGTCGGGGTAGAAGGATTCCCGGTCGCTGCTTTTGGTACCCACACAACCCTCTTTGAACTCGCCGGGGGGTTCCCACTCATCGTTGCACAGTGTGTTTCTCTCACACATCGATTTTTAGGTATGGTTTGAGAAATGACCAAGTTGTCCTTCTTTTAAGCGAGCTGTTTATTAGGGTTGGGCATGGTCCCAGACCGGCACCTAATTTCTTCAAGCCCGGACCGGCTACTATGCAGGCAGGCCAGCCTCTGCTGTAAAAGAAGTAGTAGGATTCACGGTAGCCTGTGCCAGATTGTTACTTTTTTCGGAGTTGTTTGTGACTTGGGCGGAGTGGATCGAGGAGATAAAGCTGAGCGAGCCGAATGGCATTGTCGGTTTTTTGACAAGTGTATAAGAAAATGAGGAGGTTTGAGAAGAAAAACTCATTCCCGGTGCTGAAAGATGTTTTCGGAATCACTAAAGAGAATAGAGTTGTGTTCGTGGCTACTCCTCCAGGTAATGTCCATGAACTTCCTCTGTATGTTTCAAATTCAATGAAACATTATTGGCAGCACTGCTGATAATAAACTGACTAAGCTGGGGGTGATAAGCAGCCTTAGTGTTATTCTATCTGGATTGATTAACACGTTGTATATGGTAGATATGTCCATGGTCAGTTTGATTCAGCTTATATTTTGAGCAAGGACATTTAGGTATCCTTCTATTGCTTTGGTCTGTTATGTATGTTTTGAGAAAAATTTCCTCTAAGCTGCAATTTCCTTTTAACCATCAAGTTACTGTTCTTACTTCTAACTACTGTTACACATTGGGTTCCAATATAAGTTTTTGGTTAAACATGTTTTAAAATGGTCTTCAGTAAAGATATCAAGGTTTTGGTTTTAAAACTCCTACCAGGCATTGTTTATGCAATGTTGCAATTGAATAAGGTGGACAGGCTCTGCGGGTGGAATCCTTGTCCAAATGCACCAATTGTCAACAAGGATGTGAAAGGATGTGAAATATCAGTCAATAAGAAAGTTGAGGAGATATCACTCAGTTCAAGGCGCAGGGGATCAATATGAAATTGAATTTGGATGAGAACAAAAGAATGAGGGATACACACAGCATTGTACCTATAAGTGCCAAGAGTGGTGAAGACATTCCTGATTTGTTGTCACTGATGGTCTATTGGTCTCAGAAATCCATGGCTGAGAAGTTTACTTACATCAATGAAGTGCGGTGTACATTGTTGGAGGTCAATTATGTTGAAGGTCTTGGGACAACATTTGATGTTATATTGGTTAATGGGACAACAATTGATGTTATATTGGTTAATGAGCTTTGTGTGAAGGGAAAGTATCAGCATCATAGTGAAATCAGAGCTGCACAGGCTATCAAGATCACATCACCACAGGGGTTTAAACATGCTATTGCTGGCACTGCTCTCTATGTCATAAGGCCTGATGTTGACTTGGAAGAAATCAAGGAAGCAGCTATGGAAGACATGATGAATTGTGTTCTAGTGAACGACAACATGAGTGGTGGTAACAGCAGTTCTGGAGACAAAGGTGTATGTGCACAAGCATCAGCTCAAGGCTCTTTGGAAGCAATGCTAGAGTTTCTGAAGGCTCAAGAAGTTGATATTCCGGTTCGTGAAGAAGGCCAATGTGATGCTTGAAAAGAAGATCTTGGCATTTGAGGTCAAAGTGACACCCGAGGCCCAGAAACTAGCAGATAAATTGGGTGTGAAGATTTTTGTTGGTGATATAATGCATGAGGTGATTGAGGCCTATATGAAAAACCTCAAGGATGAAAAGGAGAAGGAGCTAGCTGCTGTGGAGGAGGAAGCTTATCTTTCGACTTTTCTTTGTTGCTCTCATGCTTCTGGTATAATCATATATGAGCAACATCCTTCTGATTTTCTCACTGTTTTAATCTCTATTACTAGATGTAAATGAACTTTTTGTATGAAACTATGAATACTAATGTTTGTGTTTAAAATGTAGGGATGGGGCCAAATGCAATGGTTGCAGAAGCAGGAACTTGTGAGACTCTGAGTCACAAGTTCAAGGGAACTTGCTTGAGAGAGAGCAACTGTGGGTGAAGAAGGCCAGTGTGATGCTTGAAAAGAAGATCTTGGCATTTTTGTTGGTGATATAATTCATGAGGTGATTAAGGCCTATATGAAAAACCCCAAGGAGGAAAAGGAGAAGGAGTTAGCTGCTGCAGACAAGGAAGCTGTCTTTCCATGTAAGCTCAAGATTTTACCAAAAGGTGTTTTCCACAGGAAATATCCAATTATTGTGCGGGTTAAAGGTCTTCAAGGCATCAAGGTTGGGACTCCACTTTGTATTCTTCAGAGGGAGGACTTTGTGGTTATCGGACGCGTTGAGACGATTAAGAATAGAAATAGATGTGTTGATATGGCCAACAAGTGACTCGAACATCAAGAGCACCAACCCCAACCACAAAAATGTGGTAGGGACCCGACCAGTTCTGCGAATGTGCTCTGCTTGTTGCTCCGTTTTTGCAGCTTGCTGGTTTTTCTTGGCCTCCGCCGATGCCCGCTTTTCTTGAGCCTTATGCCTTGCAGCTGCTATTTTATTCATTAGCTTACTGTGTGCCCGTCCCCTTAACCTTTCAATTTCTACCTGGAAATAACGGCCGTCAGTTTCAATAAATCAAGAGACTCCATCGATTAGAAATTTGAGTTCACTAACAGGTCATTGAAGGAAGCTCGTTGAATAAAGTACCTCGACTTTCTGCATCTCTGCTTCTGATTTAGCTTTCTGATGATTCTCCCACGCTTGAATTTTCATCTCTTCACGTTTAAACCTGGACAATTACAGTTATCATTACAGCATGAATTGTAACATAGAACAACCAGAGCATAATGACTCTGATGAGCCAACAATCAAGTTACAATTGTAAGAGATGGAATTCATTTCATCCATCTTTTGACCTTACTGAAATTTACTTCTATAGTTAATATGTGCCTGAAATCCATCTCCTACCATTGCAACATTCCTCAGTCTTCAGAGTATTAGTATACTTTTAAAGCTTTAGCTATCTCTATCTATAGATATATAGACAGAGATTAAAACATTTAGTATTCTAGGGGTTTCAAAATGGAAATCAGTGAAGAAAACACAAAGGGCATGCATATACTAACCTAGCCAAATACTTGGCTTTCTCAGCCTCCTCCCATGCTGCTGCACGTGTCTCAATAATACTCCTAGCTAGTTGTTATGATGCTGCAGATTTTACTGATGTTGATGCATCTTTATCCTCTTCTTTGCTAGCCCAGGCAGCAATATTCGTCTTACCCAGCTGTGTCCCAAGAGCCATTATCTCTCGCCTAGTTTTCTCTTTCTCAGATAGCTCCTTGTTAGGATCTATGTGGTCAATAGATGGAGCATTGGGAGATGAAGCCTGCGCAGCTCTGGTGGGAGTAGATGGCCTTGAATTAGTTGGACTACGAATTGGTGTTGTTGCCCCCACTGGAATTCCAGTCCTGGAAGGTTCCTGGCTAGCAGTTGGTGTCATCTCTGTACCCATATCTCTCATGGACACAGACCTTGCTGTTGAAGGGGGAGGAATAAATGTCGTCGTCCCATGGAAGGCTCCAGAAGAATCCAGCCGGCTAAGGTTGAGTGCAAATATCATATGCCAGTTGTAGTGTTTTAGATATTGGAATAACAAGCAAAAATAAGTTTTAGTAATAATTTCAAGCACCTCAGCCACCCCAACTATTTTGTGGTATATTGGACTAATCTTGAATCAATACACATAATTTCAGTATCAATAGCCCCATTTTCTTAAGTCTCTTAGATATGTTGATGTGTGTTTCAAACCTAAGTGCAGGATAAATAACATCGTGCAGAAAAGGTTTCATCTTCTAACACAGTTGGTGTCAACATGTAAGCTACGTACCTACACCTTTCATTACTACCAGCAATGAAACTAATAACTATTCTCATGTTATTGCCAATCCACCACATTCTGACCATATTCCCCAATCTTTGTGTGCCCCTTTCTGCCTTCTGAAACTCTAAGATGGAAGAGGACACGGTACTCAAGGCCCAAACAACAAAAAAGGTAGGTACTTGCTGTTAAGCTCGGAGACCCTTCTGGCTCTCTCTTCAGCATGTGTCTCTCTCACCGGATTGGATCAACTATAACACCCACACCAGCAAATGTATTAAGGGCATCGCCTTCTTAGAATACTGGCTCTTCAAGTGTGACTTCTGCACTTCATCCAGCCGCGCAATGGACCAAGAGGGTCTTGCCACCATAAAACGTTCCACAAGACAAACTTTCAGCGAAAAAGGTTGGGGCAATATTGTCGTCTTCTTTGTCATGGATGCGGAGTATGAATTTGGACCAATGAACTTCAGTATGGTTGCTGACGTAGTCGCCCCCGTAGCTGACGAGGTCGTCTGCGTCGTCGTCGTCCTCCTCCTCCTCCATGGGGGTGTCGTCGACACAGACGGACCAAACAAGAGCCAATTTCAGTGCATCTCTCCGGACTTGCATCAGGTATGGGGAATAGATAGGCCATCCAGTTTCCGAGGGAAAGATGATGCCATCCTTTCGGAGTCCCCTGACTGGTTCGGGGAGCCATTCACAACGAAGAATATCATAAACATACAAAGCCGGACCAGAGTCCGGCACCATGGGACTGGGACTGTTAAGTCCAAAGTATATCAGAAACGAATTTCTCACCAGCACGGAGCGGCGGAACACCGACGGCTTAAAGGCCCATTTTGCAAAGATGGGGCCACTGGTAACGTCTTTGCTTATGTTCCAAGATTTATTTTCCATATTATAATAGCCCAAATGATCCGGTCTGTCGCTGTCCGATCGACTAGGCTTATACGTGAGTATAGTGGGCCCAGAAATAGCAAGCAATAATCTTGGCCAAAAATCAGAACGCAGGGGGTAAGCTTTCCCTACTTGGACGTCGTGGCAGCGGAAGCGGAACACCTGATCAGCCACCACCACAATCGAATTACCGTCTTCGGAAACCGCGGCCTCAATCGCACATTGGATATCTTCACCCCAATTACCGCATCTCTTCCAACAGAGGTCGTCCTGCAAGTCGATGTGGATAATTCCATTATCGACATCGATACCCTCCTCCCTCCTAACGGTACGGCCACCGATGAAGAATAAACGGGACTTGGAGGCGACGAAAGCGGCATAAAGGACATCATGAATTAAATGGGGAAGACGCAGACGTCTGACTCTATCTTGTTCACTTTTATCGATCCAGAGATCCTCCCCCAACTCATCATCTGGGGCTGTTTCTTGATCACCTATCTCCTCGATCACATACCACCGATGATGAGGGCCGGTCTGACGCCTTTCACCGGGCCTAGGAGCGTCAGGCTCAGAGTCGAGAAAGTGTAGGTAGATCGGCATATCCATCTCTCTCTGTTCTTGGTTGTGATGAACAAAGGAATTGAGGTTTGCTTTGGGGGATTGAGATGAGGTTAATAAGGATTGGTTTGGGATTGAGATGAGCCAGCCTTGTTTTGAGGTTTGATAAGATTGGGATGCGAGGTTGAAGCCAAGAGGGATCTAGGTTTTGGCTTATATATATCTTCCCGTCTTTTTTCTTTTTGTTGTTTGGGCCTTGAGGATATTTTGCTGTTTGGGCCTTGAGGATGTGAGGAAAGGAAGTAATAGGATATGTCTCAAAGTTTAGTATCTAGACGATGATATATTTTGAATTAATTACTGGTCACTCTATTAACTTTCATGCGCTCGACAGTTTACTCCATTAATTTTTAATTTCAATCGATTACTCCATTAACTATCCAATGTCACACAATTAGGTCCATCCGTTAAGTCGCCGTCCAAATCAGTGGTTAAGTTGTTGCCTAGCAGCGTCATACTCAAAGTTGACGAACTGTAGGTAGATCGGCATATCCATCTCTATCGTTGTGATGAACAAAGGAATTGAGGTTTGTTTTGGGATTGAGATAAGGTTGATAAGGATTGGTTTGGGATTGAGATGAAGTAAGAACTGGGGAGGCGTCCAATTTGCAGTGATGCAGAGTTTTGTTGAATTGTCAGGGTTCTCCTCGTTCGCTTATACAGAGAATAGGTTCGCGAATAACTTGCATATCAAGGCAAATATTCCGCTAGTAATTACCCAATAGAAAATAAATATATTTACTTAATTGAACCGCATGTATCGGTTCACGTATCATACTAGATACGAAGTTTAGGTAAAGGTATTTACCTCAATATATAATTCTTGAAGATCTTCTTGACGTGGATATCTTCAAATACAATTAAGGCAAGGAAACCTTAATTGATTAGATAGCACCGTGAGTCTTCTAAGCAATATAATTGCTCTTGAAAAGTTTTCTGGACGTGATCATTCCATGCATATACCAATAAGGAATGAATCCTCATAATAATATAATTGTATCTCTTGCATGCTTCTTGGCCGTAGATATATGTACTGCATCAACCCCAATTATACCACGATACCTTAATTGCAAAGGTAACAAATCTTGATCACTAGCATGCACACGTCAAGATCCCTTCCAAGGTCACTTTGCAGGCAAACAATTAATATATCATTAATTACCAAAATATTTGATAATCAACATTATACCGATAAGTAGCCCGGTTTGCCTCAAATATGCCTTAGATATTCGATCGTATCCACGACGAACCACATAAATGGTTTGATATGCTACAAATCTAGAGGGTGTAAATTTACTCTCAAACATATTGGTGTATGTAATTATGCGTTAGACTGCTGGAAGATCACTTATTTTTTTATTGTTTTTTATTTTTGGGAAGGAAAGATCATTTCTAGGCATCACCACCACTAGACCTCATCATTTGGCCCTTCGGCCCTAGCCCGCCATAAAACCCGCCCTACCCTCTAGGGCCGAAGCCCTACCCGGCCCTCCATTAGGGCGGGCCGGCCGTAGCCCTTCTCAAATAGGGTAGGGCAATGGTCAAACAAATGAAACCCGGCCCTACCCTACGGCCCTACCTTATTGAGCCCTTTAGGGTCAAACCCGGCCCGGCCCTAAAAGCCCGCCCTTTAAGCCCTAAAAAATTCTTATTTTTTCTATTGTTTTAATATGTCTATTATTTTTTTTAAATATAATACAACTAATCTTCTTTTTTGTAATTGATTTTCTAGCTTATTTCTTTGATTTTCTTTTGCTTCGTTGAATAACTATTGTATTTTGATGATTTAGATTTTCGAGAGATAATTCATGAGATATGAGTATAACCTCTTAGATTAATATTTATATATAGATGTCCGAAGTTAAATATAATGTATATGCATATGCATGTATGTTAAATAACAAAATAATGTGTATTACATATAAGTAATATAATCATTGAGGATTGAGTTAAATTGTAAGAAAAAGAAAAAAAAATGACTTAGCCCATCTCGGCCCTATTTAGCCTTATTTAAAGGGTCGGCCCTACCCGGCCCTTTTAACCCTAACGAAATGGGCCGCTAGGACGAATAAGGGCTTGCATATTCAAGCATCAGCCCTACCCTACCCGGCCCTAAATTTTGTTGACTTTGACCGAGCCCTACCTGACCCTACCCTAAGCCCTAAATTTTAGGGTAGGGTCGGCCCTAACCCAGCCCATGATGACCCCTAACCACCACCGTCTTCCACCACTCCTCCAAACTCCTCCAATATCCAATCATTTTGTTAATTCCATCCAATGATCACCTATTTTCAGGCCCTGTTTGTATGATAGGAAAAGATGGTATGAAAATGGAATTGGTTTCATTTTCCATTTTATTGTGTTGTTTGGTTGTAAACAAAGATTGGAAATTAAAAGAAACAAAAAATGAGATATGACTAGAAATTGACTCCCCCATAAAACCTGAATTGAATTACCTAGTGAGGGATGGTATTTTATTCCATTCCCACCGTCAAATGTAAATTACAGAAATTAGCTATCTAAAAAGTTTATATTCCCTTAAATAGATCACATATGCAATTAATAAAAGAGTATTATTAGAAATTAAATTTTCAATTTCATTATTATGACTTATTAAATATTGTGTAATAGGAATGTAAATGAATTACTAATTATTTAATTACAATATCAACCAAACAAAAATACCAAAACCTTTTCCATTTCCATTCCATATCAGTATGAAAAGAAAATAAATTATTTTTCTATCTTGAGATTCTTGCTAACCAAACGGGGCCTCATAGTTCATCAAAAACAAAAAGAAGTAAAAAGGAAGGTGAAACTGATTCATTACTGTAATAGTGACATTTTACCAACAAATTGGTTTTGCAACATTCTATAGAGGCATCAATCCTATCCAGCGGAGCAATTGGCCAAGCTGGTATTGCCACCGTAACAGATTCCAGAAGACAAGCATTCAGCGTAGAAGGTTGGGAGATTATTGTCTTGGTCTTCGATGCGGAGTATGAATTTGGTCCAATGAACTTCAGTCTGGTCGCTGACGGTGCCGTCGTCGTAGTCGGCCCCGTCCCTGGTCCAAACAAGAGCCAATTTCAGTACATCTCTCCGGACTTGCATCAGGTATGCGTACCTGATAGGCTGTTCAGTTTCCACGGAGGGAAGGACGTAGTCATCGTTTGGGAGACCCTGGACTGGTTTGGAGAGCCATTTACAACCCAGAATATCATAAACATACAAACCCGGACCACAGTCCGGCACCTTGGGAGGGGAACCCAAACGTTCAAAGTGTATCAGAAACGATTCTTTCACCAGCACGATGCGGTAGAGCGCCGACGGCTTAAAGCCCCAGCTTCTTGCAGGGATGGTGCCCGGAACGGATATGCTCTCTTCCCAATATTTATTTTCCAGATTATAGTAGCCGAAATGAGACGGTTCGTCTTCCATGCCCAAGAGCGGAGGCCTATACAGGAGCATCTTGGACCCAGACACAGCAAAACAGAATCTTGGCCAAAAATCAGCAGGCGGAGGGAGGGACATAATCTCCCCTTCTTCGACGTTGCGGCAGCCGAAGCGGAGCAACTGCAACCTATGCCTAGTTGATGCCAGCACATAAATTGAATCGCCGTTATCGCAAACCGCCACCCCACCCACAAATTTGAACTCTTGAGCCCCTTTATCGCATCTCTCCCAAGAGAGGTCGCTCCGTTGTAAGTCAATGTGGAGAATTCCATTGCCTTCATGGATACCCGGTCCATGGGTGGTATAGCCACCGACGAAGAATAAACGGGAGTTGGAGACGGCGAAAAAGGAATGATCGAGATCATAATTTAGATGGGGAAGACGCAGATGTCTGACTCTATCATGTACACTTTTAACGATCCAGTGTTCCTCCCCCAACTCATCATCTGCGGCCGTTTCTTGATCACCTCTCTCCTCGATCACATACCACCGATGCCGAAAGACGCTCCGACGCCTAGCAGCGTCATACTCAGAGTCGACGACAAACTGTAGGTAGATCGGCATATCCATCTCTATTGTTGTGATGAACAGAAGAATTGAGGTTTGTTTTGGGATTGAGATGAGGTTGATAAGGATTGGTTTGGGATTGAGATGAGATTAGACTTCTTATCGGGCTTGAAGATTGGGATGCGAGAGGTTGAAGTGAGGAAGGAGACGGAGTTCTGATCTAGGTTTTGGCTTATATCTTCCCGTCTTTTTTCTTTTTGCTGTTTGGGCCTTGAGGATGTTTTTCTGTTTGGGCTTGAAGGATGTTACAATTACTTGTGGGCTACATTACAAAAGTATGGGAGTAAATAGTGTGCACATGGTGGATCCTTGAGGTGATCTTAGATGATATCGTTTTGTGCATTGCTGTATGCATTGAATTGCTGGAAGATACTAGATTACTCATTACTAGATAGAATGATAGATGCAGGTACATTACTATGCTGTTAAACACTTGAATCCTAATACTCTTCTGTCGTCGTGATGAACAAAGGAATCGACTGGCTCTAAATCAGAGTTTTTTGGTTTCTACATGAAGGCTGGACATCCTACGGTGTTTGACCATGGACATACAATGCAATTCACAGAAAATCGACAAAAGGGTACAAAGTGACTCGAACATCAAGAGCACCAACCCCAACAACAAAATGTGGAAGGGACCTGGCCAGTTCTGCGAATGTGCTCTGCTTGTTGCTCCGTTTTTGCAGCTTGCTGGTTTTTCTTGGCCTCCGCTGCTGCTCGCTTTTCTTGAGCCTTATGCCTTGCAGCTGCTATTTTATTCATTAGCTTACTGTGTGCCCGTCCCCTTAACCTTTCGATTTCTACCTGGAAAATTCAGCTGTCAGTTTCAATAAACCAAGAGACTCCATCGATTAGAAATTTGAGTTCACTAACAGGTCATTGAAGGAAGCTCGTTGAATAAAGTACCTCGACTTTCCGCATCTCTGCTTCTGATTTCGCTTTCTGATGATTCTCCCACGCTTGAATTTTCATCTCTTCACGTTTAAACCTGGACAATTACAGTTATCATTACAGCATGAATTGTAACATAGAACAACCAGAGCATAATGACTTTGATGAGCCAACAATTAAGTTACAATTGTAAGAGATGGAATTCTTTTCATCTATCTTTTGACCTTACTGAAATTTACTTCTTTAGTATGTGCCTGAAATCCATCTCCTATCATTGCAACATTCCTCAGTCTTCAGAGTATTTGGAACTTCGGTAGAATAGTATACTTTTAAAGCTTTAGCTATCTCTATCTATAGATATATAGACAGATATTAATACATTTAGTATTCTAGGGGTATCAAAATGGAAATCAGTGAAGAAAACACAAAGGGCATGCATATACTAACCTAGCCAAATACTTGGCTTTCTCAGCCTCCTCCCATGCTGCTGCACGTGTCTCAATAATACTCCTAGCTAGTTGTTCTGATGCTGCAGATTTTACTGATGTTGATGCATCTTTATCCTCTTCTTTGCTAGCCCAGGCAGCAATATTCGTCTTACCCAGCTGTGTCCCAAGAGCCATTATCTCTCGCCTAGTTTTCTCTTTCTCAGACAGCTCCTTGTTAGGACCTATGTGATCAATAGATGGAGCATTGGGAGATGAAGCTTGTGCAGCTCTGGAGGGAGTAGACGGCCTTGAATTAGTTGGACTACGAATTGGTGTTGTTGCCCCCACTGGAGTTCCAGTCCTGGAAGGTTCCTGGCTAGCAATTGGTGTCATCTCTGTACCCATATCTCTCATGGACACAGACCTTGCTGTTGAAGGGGGAGGAATAAATGTCGTCGTCCCATGGAAGGCTCCAGAAGAATCCAGCCGGCTAAGATTGACTACAAATATCATATGCCAGATGTAGTGTTTTAGATATTGGAACAAGCAAAAATAAGTTTTAGTAATAATTCCAAGCACCTCAGCCACCCCAACTATTTTGTGGTATATTGGACTAATCCTGAATCAATACACATAATTTCAGTATCAATAACCCCATTTTCTTAAGTCTTCTTACATATGTTGATGTGTGTTTCAAACCTAAGTGCAGCATGAATAACATCGTGCAGAAAAGGTTTCATCTTCTAACACAGTTGGTGTCAACATATAAGCTACCTACACCTTTCATTACGACCAGCAATGAAACTAATAACTATTCTCACGTTATTGCCAATCCACCACATTCTGACCATAATCCTGATATATTTATTATTATCAGGCTTAGACAATCCTATATGGAAGCTTTTAAACTTATAAAGCAGCAATGAAATTTTGAGATGTCCAGGCCTCATATTCTTCATTGTTGTCCTCAAAGTCATCCATAACAACCATAAAGGACATGATGAGCATCCATTCTATCAAAGTTTACATACTCGTTCTTTTTTTATAAAACAGTAGTAACCAAACTTTGTCCCTACCAAAGTACTGATCCTTTTTTTTTTTTGAGATTGCGAAGTACTGATCCTTAACATATTCAATCATCAATAATTTCTAGTGGTAGTATTAAGTATTAACAACATTTCAGAACACATGATATAGTATATATCGGTAGATTGATTGCAGTGCTGAAAATCTTATTCTGTAGTGAATGATGTAGCCATGAAACAATAATCTTAACTGAACTAGACAAAAGAAGAAGATAAGGAAAACAGAAAGCACAATCTTACTTGCTGACTCTCCAACAGAATTTTCGATCATGAGCACAGGCTTGATGTAAGAATCGGCAATGGGGTAGGGCTCAGCCTCCCAGTTAACAAACTTCTGCCCCCCAGTTTCCATCTTAGTTTGATTTGTGTCAATCCGTTTGGTATCTGGCTCTTCAAAGTTAGCTACTTTTGAATCTGGAACTTCAACAACAACCTTTGTCGTCGGTTGGCGACTTCCATAACCTAGATTACCCGCCTTTCGTGATCCAACTCCTTGCCCACTCTTTGGCCTGCTCCAAGTTGGACTTGCTATCCACTTCTGAGCATCATCCCATTTGGATGGTGCTGGTTTGGAGAAAGGTGCAAGAGGCAGTCTTTGTGTGCCCCTTTCTGCCTTCTGAAACTCAAAGATGGAAGAGGACACAGTACTCATTGCATCATGTCCACTATCATAATCCAACGACGGGTGTTCTTGATTCCTAGCTCTGAAATTGCCTAATGCATTATCCTTCAAGCTGCGGTCACTCATCATCTCTGAGCCTGATGAATCAACAGCAGTTGAAGTCGAGCATTCAGGATGAACACTCACAACATCTACGTCTTTGCAGTTATCAGCACCACCTGCAACATTAGAATTAGTCAAACATCCCAACTCTTATGTCTTGTGTTAGTTTGCATTAATCTTATCTGCCAAATAAAGTATAAAGAGTGAATCTTTTGCAGCACCCAATTGCCAAATGACATAGTTTCACATTTGCTATAGTAGTACAAGTACAATTAAGATGTGAACTTTAACTGCTATCTTCTAGGATTCAAAAATTGAAAGGAAAAATAACATACCATTCCCTTCAAATTCAGAAGCTTGAGATCTCAAATTGAAAGTAGATTCAGAATCTCCCTGCTCCTTCCTCTTCTTCTCTACCCCAAGTAGCATAGTCCTCAACTTCCCAGGTGAAAATCCCCCACCACCACCAACCTGCACTTCCAAAATTCACATCAAAAACCACACTCTTCCAACTGGGTATCTGAGTTTATACCCAAAAACCCAACAGAAAGACACAAACTTTGAGCCAAATATGTGGGTCTCCTGAAATTGACAGATCAAAAAAGGTTGTGTCTTTCACACAGTTGAAGTGAGGAAAAGAGACAAGCTTTGAAAGCGATGCTTCGTTTTGTAATTTTCTCTTAACATACTACACATTTGGACTCAACATGAAGTAAAAACATGAATGAAATGAAGCACATTATGTGAAAGAAGAAGAAGCAAAAGGCACCTGAGGCTTTTGGATCCTTTCGTAATCCATAGACTTGGTAGGTGATAGCATCTGGGTTTTTCTTCTTCTTCTTGGTGATTTAGACTTCAGAAAGCTACAAACTTTGGCGTGCACATCATGCCATGCTTAGATGAGTGGTGGAATTTCACTCAATCTCTGTCAATCTCAGTCATGCGTGAATGAGTTACTGAGTTTTTCCCATTCTGAGCTTTCACCTAGTCAGTGTGGTACACCCAACACAGTGACCAGAGTCAGGTCTCTCTCTCTCTTTGTTTTAGCTTGACAGACAAAAAGGAATAGGACCCAGACGCAGAAACGAGCAGCTTGCTTTATATTATGGCTGGCATTCATAATAGGGTAATGCCTCCCACTTATTCAGAGACCACAACTCATCGGATCCCTTATTTTCTGCATCAATTTAGGGTATGGGCTGAGGACTCTCACAGTGATCCCAATGCTTCTTCTGTGTTCTATACCTTGCTTTTAGCTGTGACATTATTGCTATGAAAATGATTCATAGTCTGTAAATTGTAACATATGAAAGGTCATTATGCTAGAAAAACAAATTGAGGGGCTCTTGATTTGGTGGTTCCACTGAATACAAAAACATTCTTTTTAGATCAAAAGGGACTTGATGAAACGATAATGACTTGATGAGTAGGAGACCCACATTCATAGATCATTTGATCCTTTAATTGCTCTTTTGACCATTCAAACCCATCAATTCTTGATTAGTTTATGCATGTTACACCCAAACATGGTCCTAAACCAATATTAAATAGTTGGAAAAAGGCCCCATAAACCCTGATTATCTACTTCATATACTTCTGCTCCCATACTGCCCAATTTTGCACATGACTAGCAGTAGATCTGCACATTCAGGCCAAATAACACAATAGGGTTACAGCCATATTGGACCCATGCTTAAGGGTGTAAATCAGTCGAGTCGTGACGAATACCGATAAGTTCATGCTCGGCTCATTTTGTTTTTGTCGAGTTTGAACCCGTTAAATCTTCAATTTTATAACTATGTAAGACCTATTGCTCAACCTATTACTCGTGAGGTGTTCTTGGTCCAGTGAATATCGTTTTTCTAGCCGTATACATCATGTTCAGACCTATATTGCACGGATACTCCATACCCCTGGAGTGTTAAAATGTCCAACACTCGGACACGCCGACACGGCGCCCGACATGGCAAAATACGTGTCCGACACATCATGTGATGTGTCCGAAAAAAATTGACTTTTCGGACACATCTCGGACACGTTAACCGGCCCCGACAAGGCATTGCGACACGTCACGTTAACGATTTAGACTTAAAAATAAAAAAATAAAAAAATTTGGATGAATTATGGATATGATAATTATATTAGTTAATCTTCTTGTTTATTAGGTGCTACTGTGCTAGAGATTGTCATGTTTGAAAACAAGCTACTGCTCAAGTCTGTTTTTATTTAATGTTATGTTTTAGGTGTTAGAGGTCTGCTGCTTTTAATGTTATTAGTTATGCACTTGACTTATTTATTATGGTTATGAAATAGATTGAATTTAGAACTTTATTTGGTAATGTAATGAACTTATTTCATATATTAGTATATTTTTTATTTCTTAAAAATACATAAATATATAATTTTGTTTGCCGTGTCAGAAACTCAGTTTTTGAGTCGTGCCGTATCACCATGTCGTGTCGCCGTGTCCGTGTCCGTGTCCGTGTCCATGCAACTTAGGTTCAGACAGATAAACCGAGAGTTTCTCTATCGAAATAGTGTGATTTGTAAAAAACTAAAAACCGTAGTGTAAATTTTACTCTCCATATTTAACTTTTATTTACCATTACAAACAGAAAGGATGAGGAGCGGACGTCCGCACTCGGCTTAAAGTGCGGACGTCCGTCCGTTCTCCACCCTCCGGCGGCGGCGACGGCGCGCCTCCACCCCAGAAGACTCCAGCAGCGTCCCCGACCACTTTTCCTCCCCAACGAGTCCGTTTTTTTCCAGTTTTCCAACGAGATCGACTTTGTTTGAAGTTTTAGGTGATCTCACCGGAAAACTAGAAAAGAATGGACTCGCCGGGGAGGGAAAGTGGTCGGGGACGCTGCTGGAGTCTTCTGGGGTGGAGGAGCGCTGTCGTCGGCGTCGGAGGGTGGAGAACGGATGGACGTCCGCACTTTAAGCCGAGTGCATACGTCCACTTCACATCCGGACTGCCATTACAAATTTACAAGTACTTTATAAAAAATAATAAATAAATAAATTTACAAGTATAATTCGAAGATAATAAATGCCAACGAGGTTTGGCTCAGTTGGCAATGGCGGGTTTGTGGTGGAGACCCCATCCAAGTTCAATCCCCGCTATCCTCGTTGGTTCGCGATATGTAAAGGTGTGACAGGTACGTGTCCACTGTCAGTCTTTCAGGGTTGAGGTTGTAGGTTTGCCTTGTCAACCTTCAAGGTTGAGATTGTAGGTTTGCCCTGATGATGGTGGTGTAGCGTAACCAAACTCTCACATAAATTTTTTCCCTGACAATAATGGTGTAAGAGCATCTCCAACAGCTTCCCCAAAATTTCTCTAAAATGGGGAAGCAAAAACTAAAATCTCCAAAAAAATTATGATCAAAATTATGATCAACAGCTTCTCCATTTTGGAGATTTCGGCATTTAATACAACAATAAAATATAATATATCATCATTAATTATAACAAAAAAAATTATATATTACATTATAACAATAAACTACCCAATAAAATATTTTATTGTTATCTTAAATTCATTGGAGCATGTGAAGAATTTAATTTTAGGGAAGGAATGTTTTGCTGCAAATTTGGGGAATGAAGGCTTCTTTTTCTTCTTCATCCCCATTTTGGGGAATGAGATAGGGAAGCTGTTGGACCTAAAAACAGTTTTATATTCTCCAAAATTGAGAAGTTTAAGAAAATAGGGAAGCTGTTAGAGATGCTGTAACGTAACTAAGCTCTCATCTAAATTTTTTGTAAAATAATAATAATAATAATAATAAATAAATGCCGCTAGCAAGTTCGAGTGTCGAGTGTGCAGGTCCCTATTACAGAATGGACACGTGTAACGCAAGAGTAGAGACACAAGTCTTATGGATAAGGGCCATAGTCATAATTGATTTTATAATCAAGCCCATTAATGCCTAAACTCAGCCCAAACAATACCTTCCCTCTCTCTCTTTCGGGCTCCCCCTACTTTGCCGGCCAACTTGGAATTCCCCCAAAAAAAAAATTAAATAAATAACAGAAACAACAAAAGAAGGAAGGAAGCTTTGGATTTTGATTGTTTCTTTCTTTCTTCTCGCGGTTTCCAAATCCCCAAATCTCAATCCACAAATTCACAGCAATCCGATTCCCCAATTGATTAATGCGAAGAGTAGTGATTACGTCAGCATAGATATTTCCGCGGCGGAGGATTGTGATGGCGCGAGGCGGCGGCGTAGTGGAGTCGGCGGCGGCGGTGATAGCTTACAATCTCAAAGAGTCGTCGAGCTGGTGGCACGACATCAATGCCTCGACGCTTTGGCAGGATCGTATCTTCCACGGCCTCGCCGTCCTCTATGGCCTCGTCGCCGTCGTTGCTGTGGTGAGCAATCCTTCATATATATTCTCGGTGTTTTTATCTATTTAATTGATTTTGTTTTACGTCGTAAATTTGATTTGTTATGTGTTGTGTGGCTTGGAAAATTGGTAGGTTCAATTGGTTAGGATACAAGTGCGGGTGCCGGAGTACGGCTGGACCACGCAGAAGGTCTTCCACTTTCTCAATTTCGTTGTGAATGCAGGTTTGTAGGTTTTCAAGTTTTCGGTTTTCGGTTTGCGATTTTGTGGTTCTGATAATGACTCATTATTGCTGTTTGGTGCGAGAAGTTACTGATGCGTTTCTGTTGTTTTTGCTGTTGTAGTGAGAGCAGCAGTGTTCATTTTCCGCCGGCAAGTACAGAGGCTACATCCAAAGGTTGGAATTTTGGTATAATTGGTGTCATTTCCGTGTGTTTAAGTGGTGTTAGTGACTGCTAATGTGGAGATTGTGTGGCTTTTGGTTGGTAGATTGTGCAACATGTGTTGCTTGATATGCCGAGCCTGGCTTTCTTCACGACTTACGCGCTTTTGGTTCTGTTCTGGGCGGAAATCTACTATCAGGTTATATTTCATCTGAAGCGGTGTATTCTTTTTAACTATGGTTAGGAATATGGAGCTTTATGAGGCTGACGTTTTCATTGCACAGGCGCGTGCTGTTTCTACGGATGGACTGAGGCCGAGCTTCTTTACTATCAATGCTGCTGTTTATGTAGTTCAGGTGAAATATTCTGCTCCACTCAAAATGGTGTTTTTGACGTTCTTCTTGGAAGCCAGTCATGTTCCCCTGAAAGCGAAACTACAACCTCCTAATGTGCAGCCTTTTGATTCTTTCTTCATTTCTCTTAATACTCGATTGTTTCTCTTGATGCCAGTTTCTTTTATTTCCATGTATTGAATTTGTTGATCATGTGGCTGCTATTTTTGCAAAACATAAGAGAGATTAGGTATTGAATCAAGTGGAATGATCGTTAAATAAATACATACATGAGGAAACCAATTGTGGTGTTTACTAAAGGAGAATGACATGTCACATATCACTTCCTCATGAATAGGTTCTTAAACCTTTGCTGATGCGAATTAATGTTAGATACAGATGTAGATGTGACCAAATGTCAACTGTCTATTCAATGGGGTCAGCAGAAAATAGGCTTGTAGAATGATGAATTAGCATATCATACTAAATTTGGCAAGTGAATATTATTTGGACCGGAGTGGCAGGTTAAGATTTCATAGTTTGTTTATGCTTTGGCCGGAAGCACCCAGGGGATATAGCGAATTTGTATATTGGATATTATAAGGGGAGGACTACCAACAGGTAATGGGTCAATGATTTTGTTAGGTGTCACAGTTGTCTATTCAAGCTTTCACTAGAGTTGACTGCAAGCACCCAACGTGTAACAAGTTCTTATAAATGTTTTCATGAAACGTATGAGTTGATGGTTTTGTAAGGTGTCATGTTGGATGGAACAATCTACATCATTTTTTTTTATCAATGGGCCTGTGTGTGTTGACACTATTATCTTTAGTGCATCGAGGGACTTAATAAATGGGAATTTGGATCCAGCATTGATCAGGTTTCTTTCCTTTTCATCATGTAAGTATATGGGTAAAGTAAGAGAGTAACTGAAAAGGGAAACGTCTCATTTCTTTGTTTCTATATTAGTCTCCTTTCATTTTCATGTGTTATACTGTTACAATTGCATGAGAACGGCTTTTGTGGGCACGTGAACGCTGTTGACCTTTTCTCAAGGTTCTTTTAATTGACCGATGAAAAATGTGTCTACACATTAAAATTATGTTTCACTTGACCTCAGTTGTTTTGGAATATTGAGAGTTCATCTAAAACTCATGGTGTGTCTCTCTTTTCTCTTTACTGAAAGTTGCATAAGAAGCTCATTAAGATTCAAGTTTTTTTATGGATGTGCTTGTTTATATTCGCAGTAATACTGATATCAGTATAATCTTTTTTGGTATGTTTAACTTCTGCAGATAACTATGTGGTTTATATTATGGTGGAAGCCTGTCCCAGTCGTGGTCATCTTATCTAAAGTGTTCTTTGCAGGTATTTACTCACTACCAAATATGATTTGTAAGGCTTTGAAGTGTATCTTCATGATCTGTTATCTTAATACATATTTCTGCAGGTGTCTCTTTATTTGCAGCCCTTGGATTTCTTCTGTATGGTGGAAGGTATATGCTCTGCATTGCCGCTTTTTTTCTTTTGAAATGATATAAAATAATGCATGTACACAGCGTGTGCGTCTGTATATAGTTTGCATTTTCTAATATATGAAATATGTATACCTGCAAAGCTATCTTAAATGAAAAGGAAAAAGAATCGAAGAAGAGTACAAATTGGGATTCACTTGGATCACTTGAGCTTAGATCTTGGTCCAATTCGTATCATTTCTGATTCTAAATTGCCAATATCTAAGCCATGGAAAGTGTGGACTAACAGCACGATTAGTACGTTTCTGTAATGGTTGTCATCTTGTAATTTGTTATGTTATCTGGTCTACCCTTTCATGGGCTCTGTCTCCAGGCTTTGGATAGATGTACCTTTCTTCATCATCCAGAGCATGAATAATGACACTCATGGTTGTTGGTTTAAAAAAAAAATGAAAGAAACAAAGCTTGTATTGTGTGCTTTTTGCTTTCATCAACTTTCCCAAGCACTGCTGATACTGATAAAACCAGCACAGCAATAGGCAGTACCCCTACTATTATCCCTGGAATCCCTTCCATGGATGAGGCTCCGCTTCCAAATAAATTTAACAGCATATTTATAGAAAAAAAATGTTGGAGAGAAGTTCTTAGTGCTTGCATTGCTGAATTTAATAAAAGCATTAAGTTAGTATAAATCAATTGAAAATTGATATGAACCAATAGTCACGTGACTATTAGCTTTTGGGTAAGGTCACTACCTATATAGTTCTTTTCAGACACACACACACACACAAAAGTCAATGCAAGCCATTGCTCTTTTGGTTTCAAATGCTATTTTGAAGAGTGATATTGTGGTAAAAGATTGTGTAGATACTTGCTTTTATGAGTAAGTGGCCGTTGCCAAAAAGAAAAGGGAAAGTGACTTCTGGTTTTGTAATTTGACTATGGTTGTCTATGATTCATGGAAGTGATAAATTGGCAATGCTTCACCCAGGGTGGTTGACCCTTGAGGTATGTGGTGGTTTCCTAGGGATCCCAAACTCTCTGACTTGCTAGGGCCTTATAATTAGTCCAATCATAAGCAGTCATCTTGGCAGAAAAAGAACATTATGTTCAATTAACATAGACTTTCCACTAAAGTCACTTGGCGGTGGCTATACCGAAGAAGGCCATTTAATATTTTTAACCTAGACTATCCAATAAAGTACATGTGTGTGTTGACATGACACTTACATTTTCCAATCCCTCTGTTGCAGGCTCTTTTTGATGTTGCAGAGATTTCCTGTGGAGTCAAAAGGAAGACGTAAGAAGCTGCAGGAGGTAACTGCTATCTTTTCTTTTCTTCTATTGGACCTGGTAGTGTTCATGATATTTAGGTGTACATATGTTCTAATTGCTGCCTATTTGGCTTTGACAGGTTGGCTACGTGACAACCATATGTTTTACCTGTTTCCTCATCAGATGCGTAATGGTGAGTGAAATTTTTGGAGTCCATGGATAGTACTCCTTGAACTTGATGTTTTTAAGCATGTTTAGGTTTTAAACCATCAAAACTGAGCAATCCAAATTCTTTTTGCATCCATATACCTTGCTGTCAGTGCCAGCAGATGTATATAAACAAATAAGTTATTTGGGAATGTTGCTCCAATTGTCCATGCTAATATTGATTTCGATCAATTAGAGCTGATTGAAGCCCGAACTGAATTGTTTCATCTGGTTCATGAGCTCCTCACTTAAGCTTTGTGGTTCTAACTCTTGTGCTACAGATGTGCTTATGTGCATTTGACAAGGCAGCGGACCTTGATGTTTTGAATCACCCAGTTCTAAACTTGATATATTACTTGGTAAGGATTTGGCTTAGAGTTGTTTTTGGTTAGAATAGCTTTTTTGGTCCATTATGCTTTAGCTTAATTGGTGTTTGAATTTAATCTTTAATTTGTTTTTCTGCTTTCTTTGTAGTTGGTGGAGATATTGCCTTCTTCTTTGGTTCTTTTCATTTTAAGAAAGTTGCCTCCAAAGCGTGGGATCACACAGTATCATCCTATCCGCTGATGGTATGATAAAAGCAAAAGCAACCAAGGTGAGGCAGTTACGAATATATCGACTTTGAGATACTTATCTACCGAGGACAATGAAAATCATGAAGGGACGACGCGAAGTTGGCCATTCTGTGCTTGCGGAGGAATTGTTGTGTTGGGAAGTTTTGTTCTCAGCAGGGGTGGTGGATATGTTAAAAAGAATCAACCTTTTAATTGTTGCGTATATGTTAGTATCATGGTCTTTTTATTTTGGATGTCTTCAAATCATACTACTGGTGCTTTGATGTTTAAACAGCGTCTTTAACTAGGTGCCTCCATGAAAAGTGGACCCAAAAAAGTGTGGTAAATCGATATGCTGAAATCATAAATAAGGACCGATTCATGTATGTTGGTATAGAAGTGAATGGTAACATCTCTATTGTTGCCACTGCTCTCACGACATCCTGGTGTTCTTCATTTTTTTACTTGTCGGAATAGAGAAGGCAATGTATCCTGTGTTTTGTGGTGTTGGAATCTATTATATCCAAGGCTATTCTTACTCTGTGTGTGTGTGTGTGTGTGGTGCTGTGTTGGGGGATTGGGATGTAGATTTCCACTATGATCTGTGCAAATTTGTGCAAATCCTAGCAAATGGAAATCCAGGAAGAAGTATGCGCAAGAAAGAGGAAGCATACCGTGTGTTGAGGACATGATGCTTCTTTCTATTCATGGAAGGAAGAACAATCTTTAAGGCCTATCCGCAACGCCTCCCGGATTCGCACCTGAAAATCTCTGGTGATATCTTGTTGACAGCAATGGCCGGAAGGAGAGTCGTGTTAAGGTGGATGCAGAGAGATTAGATCGAAATGGTAGACTATATGGATGAAAAGGTCTCTTGTCCAGCCTCTACTGGTCTACGTCAACCTGTTGTTGAATGGTAGGTTTTACTCAGTTGTGCAACTCAGGTTTGAATGGTAGGTTTTCCTGCGTAAGAAAAGAAAGAAGGTTTAGACTTTAGACCTTTTCTTTTTGCTTTGCCTCTATTCAACAAACTTATTTACGACACTTCAGAGTTTTGATTAGCAATCTTGAGCTGGGAAACAATCTTACTCACTAATAAGAAGAATCCATCATCGGAATCTTACCACTACACGAAAAATATCACTGTATAGAGCAAACATGCTCAGCTTCTATGCGACCATTCTTGATTTGTTTGATAGAATTCACAAGTTTGTTGGTTCACAAGTTTGTTGGCTGATGGCCACATACGGTGGCTAAGTATGTAGCCCAATTAGATAGACGGTTATGTTGGTTAGGGTTGGGTCCGATTGGCTCATGGATTTCATTGATAGTGACAGACCCGTAACTGTTTCTAGTAGTAGGAAAATGAGTGGAGAAGTTTCTTCTACCACCGATAATTCTCATATTTTGTAATCTCTTTCATTTTGAATAAAATTCTTCTGTTGTCATTCTCAAAAAAAAAACTTGGTTGGATAACTTGCAAACAGGATGAAGTCCACAAAGGGTCTTTACTCTTATAGGGTAAATAATAGAAGTCCAAATTAGCTGATACCCGTTAACCGTGAGGCCCAACCCATATACGTACCGGTCCAAAACCCACCGCATGTATGGTGACGTACTGTAGTGTCACCGATCTAAACACGCCACGTCACGGGGGCCCACACACTAACTGAGAACCGTCCACGGCACTGAAAGCTGAGTCAGCAACGACGTGGATACACAATCCCTAATCCCTGTGGTCCCCCAATGAATAATTAATATATTTTAGAAAATAGGTGACAGCTCATAAATATGCGCGCCTTATTTTTGATTGAGTGGCTCATGAAATGGAACATTTTCAGTCGAGGACTCGGGAATTTCAGTGGAAGGACTCACACACCCTTAATTCTCAGGGAAGGACTCTCCGGCCGACTATATATACCTCCCCTCATTTTCATCCCAATCATGCCTCCACCACCACCTCTGCATTGTTCCTTCTTCTTCTTCTGCCTTCGTTTCGATCTTGATTGTGCAGGATGACCATCATCATCGACCAACCTGAATTCGGTGATCATTACTAATTTCATTATTATTTGTTCTATCGAGTTTGTATTTTTAGATGTATACATTTTTTCTTGTGTGTTAGTCTGAAATTGACGTTTGTATGTTTGATTATGAATTGATGAGCAGTTGATGAGGTGGAGGAAATAATAGGGTACGAAGAAAATGGGAATGAACTGGTGCTCGATGGAGGATTTGAGGTGCCGACGACCAACGCATTTGGCCACACTTTTAGGTCTTGTTCTTGCCTTTAATTTATAAAACTGCATGTGTGGAATATGAGTTTGTTTTAGACCAAATTAGTATTGAACATAGTGTTGCTCTTCTATGAATTTCGTATGAATTAGAATTGTCGATGTGCATTTTAGCTGTATACGACTATATCAGAATTGCGTATGATCTTCGGTTTTCTTCTAGGAGTTTTATGAAATTATGCATACATGTATGTTGACACATATTGTAGAATTATATTTCCCTTAATCGAAACTGATTACAAAGCTTACATAATATAGGCTAGTGTGTTTGACATTTACAGAAGGAAATAAGGAATAGTAATGCCTATAATTACAGAATCAAAACTATCCAAAACTATACATAAGTTAGGACTCAATTCTGAATAATGGAGGAAATCACTCTTGTGATTGAATCTGAGATTGAGTGAATCAATCTCTTAATTGAGGCTGTGAATGTGCTCCAATACATATCGATCCATGGAATACTAAAAAAGGAAATTAGGCACTTACCAAAACATAGGGTTTGAATTGAAGTTCACAGTAATTTATATTTCGAGTTGTTTGATTTACTGTCACTAATTTGTTAGAGGCTATTCATTTTTCCATTGATATTCTCTAATATTTGTTCACAATGCAGGGATTACGATGTTCATAGTGAGCGGAGAGATGGGGTTGAATTATTCTACCGAATTCAGCACATCAACCAAAGTGTTGACTTTGTAAGTGAAATATAAGCTGTGAAGATTTTCGCCAGTGTCTTAATTGGTGTCAATGATTTGTGTTGTGTGACATTGTGGTATGGAATGAATTTGGTTCCGACTAATGCAGGTGAAGCGGATGAGAGAAGAATATGGAAAGTTGGACAAGGTGGAAATGAGCATATGGGAATGCTGTGAACTTTTGAATGAAGTTGTGGATGAGAGTGATCCTGATTTAGATGAGCCTCAGATTGAGCATCTGCTGCAGACTGCTGAAGCTGTCAGAAAAGACTACCCTAAAGAAGGCTGGCTACATTTAACTGCCCTGATCCATGGTATAGTCTTATTGCTTTCTAATATTTGCGTATCCTACTTAGCGGATTGATTGTTTACAATTTGTCTCTCTTCCATGAAATTTAGATCTTGGAAAGGTGCTTAATCTTCCTGCTTTTGGTGAACTTCCTCAGTGGGCTGTTGTAGGTGAGGATGGATTGCCATTTCCTAACTCTTAGTTCTATATGCGAAATTTAACCTTCATTCGTTGATTTTATTTAGAATGAACCTGACCAAGACCATTTACTAATTTCAGGAGACACATTTCCTGTTGGCTGTGCCTTTGATGGGTCAATCGTTCATCACAAGGTCTTTCTCTCAGTAACTTTGTACCAAGAACTATATCGATCTATAGTGTGAACTGACTCCATGCTTCCCTCACTGTATATCTGTTTTAGTAGTCTTTAACATAGTGTAGGTTTGTCCTTGCAGCATTTCCAAGGGAATCCTGACTACAGCAATCCTGCTTATAACACTGAATATGGAATTTACTCTGAAGGCTGCGGACTTAACAATGTCCTGATGTCATGGGGACACGATGACTACATGTACTTGGTATGCATATTATCGAAGCCTCCCAATTCTCCATACACTACCATCCTTCTATATTTACCCCATATAATGTTTTCAAAATCTTCTAATGGTCGACTTATCCGTACTGTCTCCAGGTGGCCAAGGGGAATAACTCTACTCTTCCTTCAGCTGGTCTTTTCATCATCAGATACCATTCATTTTACGGTACTGTGTGAGCTATCCCTTACAACAATGCTACTTAAAAATTTGGTTGATTGTTTTAATTTATGACTAACGGATCACAATTGTATTTTGCAGCTTTACACAGGGCAGGAGCATATAAGCACTTGATGAATGAAGAGGACATTGAGAATTTGAAGTGGCTCAAAGTATTCAAGTAAGAATATTTCCATTTTTCCATTTGAGAACCTAGTAATGTTGATATTTGTAGTCAGAATATAGGAAATGTAGAATTGCTACCATTCCTACCATAATTCTTTTCCCAAATCTGTTATGGAATGAAATTAACTTCAATTTTATGTATGCAGCAAGTATGACCTTTACAGTAAGAGCAAAGTTCGGATTGATGTTGAGAAAGTCAAGCCCTACTATCTCTCACTAATTGAGAAGGTAAAGCCTAGTGTTCTTACTCACTTCTTACTAAAGCTCTAGTTACACATGGATGTTCTTCCTCCCATTTCTGTGAATCAAACTAGAGCAGTGTTTTCTCTTTTTGGTTATTTGTTCTCATCTTTTTTCTCTGTTCTGGTGCAGTACTTCCCTGCAAAACTGAGATGGTGAAACTAGGAGGTTATGTCAGTGAAGAAATAGATGGTAGTAGCTGAATAAAGACACCGGATTTAGCACATTTGATTCTCCGTTTTCGTTTCCATGTTCTTTGTTTTTGTTCTCCTTTTCATGTTTCTTATTCCAGAAGGAGGTGTTTTTACCTTTACCCCTGAGTTAGTAAATAAACCAATGTATCAACAATGCTACCTTTGAAGTAAATCTATGGCATAGAACATTGCCTCTGTTGTCTCATACACCTCTTCCATTATTTACGCTCCAACCAAAGTTACATATCAAGTACCAAACTTTGTTTATTTTCTCTGTTCTGTGATATAGGTCAAGGCTTTCATTGCTTGAAGGGCACATGGAGTGTGTAATGAGTCTTAAACTCCGAAGTCTGTACCTTGTGGATCACTTGTGTACTTTTCCCAAAACTGATGGGAGTTATCATTTTTTACCATTATGGCCAATAATTGCCAAAAGCCTTGTTGTTCGTTACAACTTTTACACAAAGAGAGCTGTGGAATCAAAGGGAATGTGGATACCTATATGTATCCATAGAAGGGAAGGAGTAGCATTGAAGTCATATTTTGGTATCATGAATCGTCAATGCATATGTCGTTGTAAGTTGGGTGGGTGGTGGGTGTGGATTTAGACGACCCTTCTAAGTTAGGTGTGTAAACCTTGAATTTTATATCCCCTAAAACCCTATCATTGTCTTCCTCTTGAAACTTTTTTCATGTCTAGAAGAAAAGGACAATTTTTTGTTTGATTAATATAATAGAGAGGGAGCACTATTTGGCATTTGCAATTCCTCTTTGAGAAAAGGATTGATATTACAGCTAAGGCCTTTTTGTTTTGTATTTTGGGGGGTTTCTTTCTCTCTTTCTTCTTCTTACTTCTCTCTGCTGCCGTTGTTGACCATGACCCTTTGTTATGTTAATACTTAATAACCAGACACAGAGTTGATACGATTTGTATTTGTTTTTTTTTTTATTGTTTACAGCATTGATTTTTGTATTATTGCTTGTCAAGGTGAGAGAGCTAGTTCAGGCATTTTGAGAAGCTGAAGGTGCAGTTTTTATTGTCAAAGTTTGTAGCTTTTTGAACTGGAAGTGCTGCTTTTGATTTTCTAGGAGTTGGGTTCCTCAGCTTTTGGTGTTTGGTGAATTGGGTCTTTGTTTGATTTTTCATACTTGCTCCCATTTTTGAGATTTTGGGTTTATATAATTTGCTTGGAGCTCATAGAGCAGAATTGGGTTTGTGTTATATTGTGGCCTGTTGATTTTGGGTTTCTGGGTTGTTTAGAATCTATCTGTGTGGTTTAGGAGCTTGAGGGGATGAAAGGAAAGGTAGGATTACCAGGAAACTACTTTGTGTTGAACACAGGAGATAAAATCCCAGCCATTGGACTTGGGACATGGCAGAGTGGTGGAGACCTTTGTGTTCAAGCTGTGAAAACAGCATTATCAGTAGGTTACCGACACATAGATTGTGCACATCTTTATGGTAATGAGGTTGAAGTTGGTGAGGCATTAGCTGAAGCATTTAAGGGTTCACTGAAGAGGGAGGATGTTTTCTTGACTTCTAAGCTCTACTGCACAATGAATTCTCTCAATAAAATCGAGAATTATGTGAGAGTTTCTCTGAAGAACCTCGGCGTTTCATATTTGGATCTGTATTTGATGCATTGGCCTGACAGCTCTGCTTTTGGTGATGCTACTGATCCTCCTTCGAAATCCGGGAGTGAGTATAGGCAGTTCTTGAATCGGTTGAAGAAAGCATGGAAAGCTATGGAAGGACTGGTCGAGTTGGGTCTGGTTAGAGCCATTGGGGTCAGCAATTTCAGTGTTGAGCAGATCAAACAGTTGCTTAAATTTGCAAAGATTGTACCTGCAGTCAATCAGGTAGGGTTCTTTCTATTCAACAGTTTAACATCATAGCATTAGTTCTCTTCTATCAAGTAGTTGATAAGTAGGCATTCCAAGTCCCTTTTTGAATCATATATTCATGCATGTTGAATGTTGCAATGAATTCTCTTGTTGTTGTTTTCTCCTTTTCTGCTCTCATATATCCGTATGCTCATGGCTTGATTAGTTGATTTTTAAGTGAGCAGTTTATTTACACTATACCTCACTTATAACATCTCCTACCATTTATGATATATTCGGATGTATGTACTGGACATTTGGGATTTGGCTGTGGGATTATATTTATTGTGAAAAGGAACCTGCTTACATGCAAGAACATTTCATATACATCACTTGGTTGGAGACAGCCCATTTATCTCCTGGTCGTTGTTATCTGTATCCCTATGCGATGTGAAATATAGAAACTCATCGATTTGGATCATATAGGCCTACAATCTGTACCAGCCACACAACAGTTCCTGTCTCTTCTGTCATGATAAGTTGATGTCTTTTCATCTTTGCTACATTTATACTCATTGTGATTATTATCATCTCAATGGCTCTATGAGGATCCAGATTTCTTTGTGTAAAATAAATCGTGGCTGTTATTTTGTTTCTACAAACCTTCTTTAAGAATGAATTCCATACTTGTCATTACTGAATAAGTCTTCTTTAAGTCGTTAACTGACAAGTGATTGAATTTTTAGGTGGAGTTGCACCCTTTTTGGAGGCAAGATGAACTTGTGAAATTATGTCAATTGAAAGGTATTCATGTATCAGCTCACACGCCCTTAGGAGTCCCAGCTTCAAATCCTGGACCATCTGATAGCAGTTCAGGTGGGGAAGATGAGCCTGGAACTCCTCGCATATCATTCAGGAGGTCTAGGTCTGTGCATGGGCCTATGCTGAAATTGTCAACAGTTGAACAAATAGCAGACAGACTCAGAAAAACACCTGAGCAGGTACGTTAGATTCAGTGATCTATTCTTCTTTCTTTGAATATAGCATCTCATTTTATCTATTTCCATAGCAGATAGTATACCAAGATTATGTTTGTTCTCATCCAAGTTTTGATTCATGATATTGAAGTATTATTCATAATGTCCATAATATGCATATATTGTTATTACAACACCATGCTCAATATAGGCTTCTATACATTCCCTAAGATCTGAAGTTTGCACCACCATCCTAAACCTTTTCTCCACAGTTCACATCCACAATTAATATCAAGGGTTCAATAACACTGTAAATATATTGATTAGTTCACCTAGTTTTCATCAAAGCTTGCACACAAGCAGGAAGCAGCATAAAAAGTGCAATTTTTTAGAGCGTTGATTCTCCATCTGGCATGATTGTAATATACAGTGATACGAATAAGTATTCCCACTCACTGGAACGGCTGAAGAGATTTTAAAGCAATTTTCTTCTTCAAAAAGGATCTCATAAGATTTTCAGCCTCCAATTATGTAACACCTCTTATTATATAGGACTTTTATTTTTTCTTTTTCCTGGAGAAGTTTGTTTCACATAACAGTCAGCCATGTTGCGGGTGTATTTTGGGTGTGCTATGGATACTTTGAGGTGGCATTTCTTTTACATTTGGCAACTTATCATCTAGATTGAAGCATTTGAACTTTGAGGAAATGAATATTCATGATCTTGGTTAACTCTCACCAAGAGATGAAATGATCCCTGCACTTTGTTGCACTGAACTGAAACCATTTCCAATTTTTGGAGACAAAGGCATAATCTTTGTTATCTGTGCTACATTTGTTCCCTGTCTAATGACAAGCTTGTTTTCAAATGATAAAGGACCATAGTCTTGTACGATTGTGCAGAGGAGACCAAAATTATGAATGCAGGATGTTCATATTGACAATGTTAATTTGGGATTTAAAGATGTAGTACGAGGGAGAAATGCTTTTTAACAATTGGAGTCTCTACTGTTGAGGAAAAACCATAAGAATGGGGAGATTAAAATGCTAAAGCACTATCTTTCTAACTTGATCAGATTAAATTGGAACATTTTCAGGCTACTGACATTTCTTAAATTAGGACTGAGGCCCAACTGAAGATTGGTAGCTTTTAGGATGTGTGGCTAGTTCAAACTAAAGTTCTAGGTGATGGCCTACAAAATAATTGGTAATCTTGTAAGAGGTTATTAGGGTATACTTTTGGGCAAAAATTTATGAACTGATGGTTTTATTATATAGAGCATGGATCTTCCGGATTTTAGTTTAGGCAATCTACTTGGTGTGAGTGATATTAGCTTAAGAATTATGAATAAATGATCACGCTCCGAACATCAAGCTCCCTTTCCACCTAGGCTACTGTGCTTAGTTACTTGAAGCAGATGTTAGTTCTGAATTAGAAGTAGTAGCATGTTTTTTAGATATAAATGACTAGTACATCATGATAATAATCATGATCGCTTGCATAAAAGCTTGATTTGGTTAATCCTATTCCTATGTGGTCTTTAAATGCAATGTATATTGTGCTGCTTTCTTCTAAGAGTGGTAATTAAAGTTCTAAGGTCTTTGCAGCATGATATAATTATTGAACTTTCCTTATCAATTTCAACTTCTCAATGTATTGGTGTTGAATCGTTTGTGTTTTACTTTTCATCTTTCAGTTCAGTAAGCATGGTTATGTTAGTAACGGAAACCAATGCCTTCACCTTATCCTTATTATCAAATCATCTGCAAATATAAAAAATAGCACTCGGTTTTGGATGCCAAGAGAAGAAAGCTGCATAATGAACTAAATTTCTAGATGATTCTGTTGTCAATTAAGAATAGAAACAAACACAGTGCTTGCCATTGATTTTAGTATATTGTGTGTGGGGGTGGGTGGGAGGGGAAGGGGGAAGCATTGCATAGTGATATAGTGATATATCGTTATGCCTCATATTTTATAACCAGTGATTAATATTTGTTTCAGGTAATTTTGCGCTGGGGGTTGCAAAGAGGAACCAGCGTCCTACCATGTAGCTTGAAGCCAGATAGAATAAGAAAAAACATAGACATCTTCAGTTGGTCGCTGACAGACGACGAGTGGAATCGGTTGAACCACATTGAACCACAGGTATGCTTATTTGGAAACAGCCCTTTGAATACTCTTTCGGAGAGTGGCTTTGTGTCGGAAAGTGGATGTGGTCCACTTCAAGCTGTGCATGAGATGGAAGATGACATGGAATCCAATGCCTGATATATTCAATCATATCTTTAGATAATGTGGATGCCATTTTTGTTCGAACAAGTGATGATCTTTTGATATGATATGTGTATGCCAATTGTTTTGCAAGATTTGCAGTTTGTGGATGCTGATTAGAATGTCAAAACAGATATTATTAATTGAAGTGGCAAATATTTCTGTGTTAAACAAACATGTTCCACTTCTAATAGGTGTATTGATGAAACATTTGCAAAAAACCAAAGTGATTGTTTCCTCTTTTCTTTTCTTCTCATGTTCATGTTTATCCTAGATTCTTTTAGTAATTAGCTTTTGGATGATCTGTTGTGGCCTTGTGCACATTCTAAGAAATTTCTCTCATTAATAGCTACCATATCAAGTCACGCAGCCTATGCTGTGAAAATTAATGCAAAGGATCAAATCGATCATCCCAAGTGGATATTGTTTTGTGGTTGTCTTTTTCTTTCTGTTTCCGGCCAGACATTTTGTGGTTATATGCAGACTACAGTCATGGATATGGTTCATTGTTATGTCATTAACTTGCTTCACGATACACTTGCAAGCTTATCGAGCACTTGTTTGGTGTCTGGAAGTGCTTTTACATGAAGTGTTTTGGCGAAGTCGACGCTTTCTGTAAAAGCATTTAGAAGTCCCTTTTCTCATGATTCTGTTCGAACACTGAACAGAAGCAGCTTTCATTATCCGAAAGCGCTTCGAACATTTCTACAAGCACTGCAAAGTGCAAACAAACGGGTCCATAGTCTTGTGTGGATGTTATGAGAAGCCAAAGTGGCTTTGGTTTGGTTTTCATCGCCTCAATAACATTGTGGTTGAAGATAATGGAAACTGAATGACGATTCCCGGCAAAACCAGTCTATGACTCCTAAATTTGCAGGACCATACTTTTACCAACCAATAATTTAAAAAAGGATGCATGTTCTAATAACAATTTTTTAAAAACTACACATAAATGACATAATATATCAAAAAGATTTACACCTTTGTGACACTTTCGATAAATATTTCGTCTTTAGAAGCCTCCCTCAAAATAAAACCAGAAATGTCTTTCTGGAGGAACAGTTCATCAGAACAAAACATTCCTAAAACAAAAAAACCGGATATATTGATGAGGAAAATATTTTAGAAAAAATGTAAATTCGTTTTAATAAATTTTTGTATAATATGTGAATTTTGACCTTTATAAATTTTGTACCTGTCTGGTTCACAAAATTGAGTTGCAGCCTGTCCATATGGGACCTGTGCATCATTTCAACTCCTACAGCTACAGCTACACAAGCACAAACACAAACACAGACTTCTCGCAATCTCTATTATTAAATTGATCTAAAACAAAAGTGCCTTCTCCTCTTTCCCAATTCCCGTGCCTTCTTTTGTTTGATTTTCTCATCTTGATTCCAGAATTCCACAAGAAGAACAAGTCGCCACCATTACAATTTGCACCCCAGTTGAAAATTGAACCCCCCAGCAAGAATATTTTGACTATATAAAAATTAATATTGCATGAAACTGAAAATGAAATGTAAACCGTCCTTTCTGACCAAAATTTTAATGTCAAAGAAATAGACTTCACTATTTAGTGGGGTGTTGTGGACTTTCACAGATTGATGGTGGCTGTTGGTTATGGCTATGAATCTATGATAGGCAAAATTGCACACATGCATGTCATTTTCATTTTGGTCGTCATTAAATCCTTGATTTTCTACATGCCTCGTTCTTCATCTAACAAACTTCAATGGTAAGACTATCTTTTTTTTTTTCTTTTTTTCTTTTTTTGGGAGAGAGATCCTACAAATGGTTGAACCCTACAGCCAAGATGACAGAATATAAAAAGAAGTGATGCAACCTTGACTGTTGACATCAAATACATAAAATAAGTAGAAAAGTATAAGGAGAAATACACCGATATACGGACAACCTTGTACATTAGAAATCATAGCAGACTATTTTCCCACATTCAATAGGAGAACCATTTCTGCATGCATACCATTCCATGAACCAACACAAAGGATTCAGGAATTGTGGAAATACTCTTCTCATTATATAAGCAATTGTGTGGATTCATATTTACAGCAAAACAGCATTATAGATATAGAAATTGAACTTCTTTCAGAAGTAGTAATATCTCTAGATGTACATGCAATCAGGGTTTTCCCTGGTTTATCTACAAAAAGAAAAGCTAGATTTTGATGTTGATATTATCGAGCCAAGAAACTAGCTGCTGAGTAGAAGGTCTCACCTTAGGGCATCCACTTAAGCAAAGCAATGCAATCTCTAAAACACACAAAAGCTCCTGATCTTTCTGCTTGTCATAAATGACTGGATCAAACACTTCAGTTTCCCTCTTCTCCCTCTTCATCTGAAACACCCAAGAGATCAAATCCCGAGCTACTTTTGGCTTGCACATATCCATAGGCCTTTTTCCAGTTAGAAGCTCCAAAAGAACAACCCCAAAACTGTACACATCGCCCTTGTAAGTAGCAACAGAGGCTTGGCCATACTCGGGAGGAATGTAGCCCAATGTCCCAACAAGATCAGTTGTTACATGAGTATCATAGGGAAGCAGGAGCCTTGCAAGACCAAAATCAGCTAAGTGGGCTTTAAAATTCTCATCTAAAAGAATATTACTTGACTTTATATCCCGATGAACAATATGGGGTTCGCATGATTGATGCAAATAAGCAAGCCCCCTTGCTGCCCCTTGAGCAATTTTAAGCCTTGTATTCCAATCTAGACAGGATGCCCCATCCAGCTTTTCATGCAACCAATAGTCGAGACTACTGTTCTCCATGTAAGAATATATCAAAAGCCTGTCACTTTTATAAGTGCAATACCCTTGAAGATGGACAAGATTTGGATGTTGAGCTTTTGACAGTGCTTCAACTTCAGCACGGAATTCTCTATCCATCTGGCCACAGTCACCAGACAGGCGCTTGATTGCAACCTTCTTACCATCAGGGAGGGTGGCTTTGTAAACCAGACCAAAACCCCCACAGCCAATGATATTTGCCTGATCAAAATTGTTGGTGGCGTGCAGGAGGTCGTCAAGAGAGAGTTCTTTATTGTTCTCCTTGTTTTGGAAAAGAACCACTGATTTTGAACCAAGTTCTTCCAAATACTTCTCTTCCATATCATGCTCTTTTTCAGGATCAACCTCTCTTCGACTATGTCCCCGAATCACAATTATGAATATGAGAGCAAAAAGCATTGCTGTTCCAAATACAGTTCCAACAGCTATACCAATAATAGATCCTACATTCATTCTTGATTTTCTGGTTTGATCGAGATCAGTATAAACCTTGGATGGACATGGAGGAGCATGGTCACCACAAAGATTGTTGTTCCCTTCAAAGCTTGAATTTGGGAAAGTCCCAAACTGACCTCCACTAGGGATCTCCCCCTCTAATTGATTGTCTGCAACACTGAACTTGGACAAAAAACTGAGGCGAATCAATGAACTGGGTATTATCCCTGAAAGCTTGTTATGAGACAAATCCAAAGTCTCTAAGCTGACCATATTAGAAAGAGAACTTGGAATTGGTCCAGATAAATTGTTGCACTTCAGATCCAATACATGAAGGGATTTCAGATTCCCAAATTCTGGCCAGATCTGTCCACTGAAATTATTGTTGCTAAGTTCCAGCGTCGGTGGAAAGCTCCAAACTTGATTGTACTGCAATCCCCTTGCACTTACATTCTTTTTCTGGAAAAGAGGAAAATCAGGGGAAGGTTCCGGAACTGAGGAAAAATTCCCATCAATGAGGCTCTGTAGTCCGGTTAAACTACTCGGGATCTCCCCAGTAAAAGTATTGTTTGATATGTCCAAGTAGAAGAGATTAGTAAAATTGCCAAACCAAGCTGGAACTGTACCCTTCAAGCGGTTCCATGATATATCCAATAACTGCAATCTGCTGCTCTTCCTCAACCATTGGGGTATCGAACCTGTGAGCCGAGAATTTGCAAGAATAAATACCTTCAACCTTGGAAAATGAAGGTTTGGATCAGCTGGCAATTCTTCATCATAGAAGTTCATGGTGAGAACCAAAGTGGTTAGATTCTGACACTGCTGTAAGATATGAAGGGCAGATGATAGATTAGAATAGCTGGCATTTGAAAGTGAGAGGTAACTGAGAGTATGAAAGTCCTTGAAGCTGTCAGGAATTTGGCCAACCAAGTTGTTCCTGGCAAGATTTATATTATTCAAATGCCGGCAAGTGGGAAGATTAGATGGAATATCCCCATCAAACTGATTTGAACCTAGATCAAGAGAGACCAAACTTGTCATTGCTGAACAATTTAGATCAATTGGACCATCCAATGAGTTGTTTCTCACATTCAGCAACGAGATGGTTGGAGAACTTGACAAGGAAGGGGGTATCGGACCACTGAAATTATTGGAATGAGCAACAAAAAACTGTAACCTCCGGAGGCTGTGGAAGATGTCCGGAATGGTCCCTGAAAACCAATTAGTTGATATATCCAACCGAGTAAGGTTGATCAGGTTACCAACTTCTTTGCTCAGCGGCCCGGTAAGCTTGTTATCTTCAATGGTCAATCTGGTCAGATTCTGCAGCTGATATATACCTTCAGGTACACCACCAGAGAGATTATTCGTGAGGAGACAAAGGTCCTCCAAGGAACTACAATTGCCAAGACTTTCTGGAAGACTACCAGACAAGTAGTTCACAGCCAGCTTCAGTACCCGAAGCCGAGTAGAATTTACACAAATGCTTTGTGGAATAGAACCATTCAAGAAATTTTGAGAGATGTCAAGTGACAGAATCGAAGGTAAATTGAAATCGACTGGAATGGGGCCAGAAAAGTCATTAGAACTCAAGTCTAAGTACTCTAAGTTTGGTAATTGGAAAAGTGAAGCAGGAAGTGATTTTTTAAGGAAATTGTGAGAAAGATTGAGGGCTCTAAGTTGTTCCAAATTCCCCAAAGATTCAGAAAGGTTCCCATATAGTCTCCTACTCGAAAGATCCAACTCAACCACTCTATAACTATCAACAGAATCATCCAATCCAAGAGAGAAGGAAGAGTTGCAAGTAATACCTGCCCATTTACAGCAATCATCAGAGAAATTCCTGCCCCAATTACCAAGGGCACTCTGCAGACCACCCATGAAACCCTCCAATGCATTCAAATCATTGAGATTGCAGGTCAGGTTCTGAGAGCTCAAAACCTGAGCTTGGAAGCAAAACCCAATAACAAAGATGACCACCCACAAATCTTGAACACCCATTTATACCACACACCAATAAAGCCTGCAACTTTGAAGAGAAATCAAGAATGTACAGTCAAGTAGCAGCACTTAAACCCTTGCCAAGAACTCTGAATTCTGAACTGGGTTTTGCTGCCTCAATCATTACTGCTCAGACCTGAACCACAAACAACAACAAAACCCAAATCAAAATCAAGCAAAACTAAATAATGGGCTGTGTTGTATGCACAAAACAATAACAATAACACAAAAACAAGCATGAACAATAAAAGACGGACCTTGCAAGAAAGGTTGAGTCTTTGAGTTGGAACACGCTTCTTCTTTCTGGTATGAAACAATGAGTGAGGAAGGAAGGAACTCAAGGAAGGTATGGATGGATTAGTGAACTAAAGAGCTTGGCTTTTTGGTTTGTTACCTTTTTCAAAGTTGGGCTGCGAGGCTTGTTTCTATATTCGTCTGTGTGAAAGTGGTGACCGGCGGTAGCCGGTGCCGGTGTAATGAAAATGAGGTTGAGGTAACGACAGCGGAGATAGGAGCAAAGTCAACTAAGGGGTGTCGACACGTGCACACAGTCTTATAAACTGCGCCCGTTCCAGGATCGCGTTTTATGACGTTTGACAGTTGTCTCTGTTCATTCACCATTTTTACGGTAAAATGTCTCGTTAGGTTTAAGAAAACGAAAGATAATGTAGCAAAGAAACTGCACTATCATGTAACCAAAAAAACAAAGAAACTGCACTATCAAGTATCAATCTCGCTTCACCAACTTGGATCGTGATCGAGTTTTAGTTTATCTGATACTATCTAAAATCCCGGTCACATAGCACTAAATAAAATACCAACGACATGAATTGATGTTGCTCGACTACAACCAAATATATTTCATAAGCCTCGATAAATATGTCCTTACAGCCGATCTCAAGAAAAGACAACCACTTCCAACGTCATATACCAAAACTGTTAGTATACATACGTAGAGGTATCTCCTTATTACATTGACAACAAAAAAAACACCGACTTTAAACTGATAGTCCATGGGGACAACACCAAAACCATGGCACATCCACTCGACCAATGACACCAAACAGATCAAGACCTGAAACCCTCGCTTAAAAAAAAAAAAATAAAACCCTCAGACCTAGCCCCAACCTATAACCCACTAGACCTTAAGAAGCATGCTTCCTAAAAAATCTAGCCTAAAGAACCTGCGCGCGACGCATATGAGCACATATCGTCGCTCTACCACTAGCTAGAAGAGCCCCACAGTCCGTGTCATATCACGAGGAAGCAGCACACCACCCTCCAAGTTGGAACAAAACGTATCAGAGAGACTCAAACTGTATCGAGTAAATCGATTTGGGCAGGCCTTCATCGCCATGTTCTCCCTGTCGCACCACATTGCCGCTCTGATCTAATTCACCTCAATACATGCACCGCAACTCCTCTCTGATGACATGACATCCATGTTAGAGCAACCCATGCTTCACTTAAACCCGCCAACAACTTCTCGGTCCGTCCTCCTTGAACAACTTAACTCTCTTCTTCCACCGCCACTAACCTAGAAGGCACGACCACCAGACAGGCATCCACAACTCATGTTCAATGATATAGCGTCATCGGACGTGTCGTCGGGACAAAATGAAAAGAGTTTATGCTTAGAAAAGTACTTGGTTATATAGGAGTGAAGACATGCAACCTCTCAATTGGTTAAAATGATTTTTTTTTTTTTTGTGATACAAGCATAGAAACAACTACAACGAAAAGCCACGAACACAACCCCAGCCCAACTGATATAGATGGAACGCTGGGAACACAGTAACGGGGAGACATGACAACCAAACAGCAGGGGCTCAGTCTATCATGACAGAGGTCAGCCAACTTGTCGGCAACAAAATTTGCTTCTCTGAAAATATGCCTAAACTGGATGGACTAAAACTGATGAGTCATGAGACGAGACGAATGAAAGTTAAAGTAACTGCAACGTACAATACTATATGTATATCTCTCTAATTATCCAACTCAGAATAATAACAATTGCCTCAAATTGATTAAGGTATTCTCTTAAAAACCATTTCGTGTTCCATATGTTAGACTTGTTCTTGAATTAGGATTCCTCCCGATACCAACAACGTTACAAGAACACCAAAGTCAGAGCCAGCTAGAGACTACAAGTGGAAAATGAATTTCTTCTGAAAAATTGATAAACTCAGATACAATACCGTTGAAATAATGGTCAAATAAAATTCATTCCTATATGCTGACATTTAAACAAATCGCCATCGAGTGGGAAATATTGAAAAAAATCATCCATGCATGACTATCTAAAATTTTATTGGTATAAAACATGTTGTGTTAGATGAGACGAGACCAGATCAACTTGTGGAATTCAGATTCAAGTCACACAAGTGTGCTGTATATATTCCTTTTCTTTTTGTTATATATGGATCATATTACAGTTTTTACTACATTAATCTGCAAAAAAAATCCTATGTTTGCACTTCAGAACCAACTAGCTAGCTAGTACGTACTTCTTCTTCGAAAGTGAAAACGAAATAGTACGTACTATATTACAAGTTCCTTTCGATACTTACGAATATTCTTCTTCTGGTTGATCATGACTCTTGAATATATTTCATCAGTTATTCTTAAAATTAGGTGAATATATATTGTCAAACCTCTACATATATACTATGCCTCGCTTAAAAAAATGAGACAAGTTAGAAAAACCTGCCCAATCCATTTGCCGTATACAGACCACCATATCTGAGATTACTGACATTCAAGACTTGGCTCTGGTTTTCAAGATCAGTTTTTTGTTCAACTTGTTTTTTTCTAAACAGCTGGCGCTATATATGTCATGCTTAATTTAGGGTAATTTATCTATGGAAATGATATACAGAAATTGGAATGTTCTAGTCAATAATTTTCATAATGCATTATTTTAACCCTAACGTACAACTAGGGTGATTGATATTATCCCGGCCTTAATTAAGCTTATACCATCATCTTCAACTAGGGAGCTGAAGATGCTGCAATGCAAGCAGCTTTATTTCAGAAAAACACTGTTTCAGAAAACGAAACCCAACTATATTACAGCAAGCAAACAATAAGCTTGCTTGCTTGGCAAGAAACAACTCAAATATATGGATTTCCCTTTAGGATCGGATGTACTAATTCGATCAGATACCACAGCATGCAGGAAAAAGAAAGTAGAAAACCCTAGAACTTGTAGGGGCTTGTGATGGCGAGCGTTTAGTTAATTTGGGACGTACTCGTGGTTTGATAATTGGAAAATGATCGACGACGTGACGGACCTGTGTGTCTTGTTTTGTAATAGTCAAATAAGAATGTCTCCGTCGACTCATCAACTGTCCAATTCTGAATACGAACCCGACCAACCCTCACCGGATCGGAACAGTCAAGTATGAACGGCCGGTAGGCCCCTCCCAAATGTTCATACTTCACACAGCAGTGGAGCCCGATCGATCTTGTGGGCCAGTCATACTACAGTACAGAGAGTCTGACTTTGAACCCTAGCTAATTGTTTGTTAATTATCAGATTATTAACACCGCCGCTATCTATAATTATTATTAAGTGCCTGAACCCTCAAGTTATAGTAGCGTCGTACACTAATTAATTCAAACTTTAATTTTCAGAAGAAATCAAAACAACTGTGCGTATATATATGTCGGCTAGCTAGCTTATTTAGGCCGTCAAATCCCAAGCGTGTTTTAATACATCAAATCACGAATCAGATACATGCGTATAGATGGGGCTGATAGTGTAATCGTGTATACTATAATACGTATAAAACTACGGTTTGAGAAATATTGAGATCGATCAAATTAAAAGCTAGTACTATTGGTTATCCATGGCATGAGTTTTTTTTTGGATCGAACACGTACGTACGTGTGTTCTGATATTTTTGAACAATGAAGCATGTCGACCTCATCATGTATATATGATCGATGGTTTCCGATCCATTACTTCAAGTCGATCAACAACAGCTCACGTGTACGTAGATATGTATTTTGGTTAAGCTACGTACGTACGACTGGTTCGTAGACAAGTACGTAGCTAGCTAGGGTTAACCGCTCAAACTACGTGACTGCTTGTTGAAAAGTTGGTTATACTAGCTAGCTAGTCGATAACGCATAGTCCCATATCCATATCTCAAATAATGAAGTGCAAGACTACAAGAGTATGTGCGTCTTCACTGATGATGTACGTACTAGCTCTTCAAGACTAGCTACAAGATCGATCGAGTACGTCTTCACTGATGAGTGATGATGTACCTCATGGTGATCGATCATAGATATGGATGTATATGGAGTGGACTTCATAGTCGTACTCATAGCTAGTGATCGATCATGGAGTGGAGCTAGCACTAACATTACCAACAAGTATAATTACATACAAGTTAGCTTGATTAACAAGCTCTATATTCATATAGTTATATAACTTACATTCATGAGTCATGATCAGTTGATCGATCACTTAATTGGTTATATATTTTCTGAGCCACTACGCGAGTTGGCCGACCGGAACTAAGCGATGTGGTGGATCATGGTGGAATATTGCCTTGGTGGCGTACGTACGTGTTCGCAGTTTTAGTGCCCGACTGATCGAGATCATGATCGATTTGTTTTCCAAATATATTATCGCTACATATCAATCAGATAATCATGGTTTGTTTGGTTTGGTGATCATGACTCATGAAGCAACCTAGCTACCTAATTGCTGTTGTAATATATACATAGCCAGAGATCGATGAGAATTATTCCATGGAACGTACGTAGTATCTACACTAATCATGGTGTTACATTGGTATTTAAAACAAGCCAAACATGGAGGTCTACAACTGCCATGCACCCTTGCTTCAGTGGAAGATATGCGTATCTTCTCAAGTTTTGGAAACGGAGGTTTGGTGCATATACCTAACTACACTTTTTCCGTCTAGTTTAACACGCTTTAATTTATTAACAAACCGGATTACCAGTTCAATGTTTATTTTTGGGCTGAAATATGACTGAGAAAGAGAGAAGAACCTCTTATTGTCACCAAAGGAACAACAAACGGGTTTTTTTTTTTTTTTGCTGAAAGATGAGTGAGAGAGGAATGACCCCCTAACACTCTTATGTATTAAAAAAGAAAAAAAGAAACATCAAGAGAGGGGGATTAGACCAAAACCTCTCATAACAAAACAACAACGAAACAAAACTATGAAAACCGAAATTGGGGAAGACCCATAAGGTCACTACTACAATATGACAAAATAAAAAGAGGAGGTGAATCACACCAAACCAGCTGTGTTAATGATGTATCGTGATTAGCCAGAGCATCTGCAACCTTATTCCCTTCACGAAAAACATGAGAAGATCGAAAGGTCATCTTCGATATGTAACGTAAACAATTAAGCCAATGAACACGTATATGCCAATGTACAAGCAAAGGAGACTGTAGATAGTCTAACACAAGTGATGAGTCAACCTCTAACCAAATGTGTTTCCAGTCTCGTACCCAAGCAAGCTCAATAGCAACTATAACTGTCATCACCTCTGCTGCTACTGAACTGGGAATGTCAATGTTGGAAGAAAAAGCACCAAGAACGTGACCTTTAAAGTCACGAAAAACAGCACCAAAACCTCCAACACCCTCTGCATGCTTCCAAGCTCCATCCGAATTAATCTTCACCCACCCAATGACTGGAGGATGCCAAACAACCTCAATAACTCTTGGAATAACAAACGGGTTCAATGTAATTTTTTGTGAATAATTTTGTTGAAAGATATCTTCTTAGAAATATTGTTAAGATTTGAAGTTCATATGCAAAAATATTGTGGGCACTTCGGCTTCGACTCATTGGAAATGCAAATCTCCTCATCGGAAATGAGTTAGTTTCCATACGACACAAAAACATGAGGATTGTTTCCGTCCTCATCATGAGTATAATGAGTTAGTTTTGGTATGGCCCATCAAGCTAATTAGCGACAGAAGGCCCATCAAGCTGAAAAAAAAAAAAATCAAGCACTTCTGGATTATTTTTCTTATTTTGGATGCCATTGTCTTTTGGTCGAAACTGGAAAGCACTTACCAAATTAATTTGATATCCGCAAGGGAAAATAATGTAAGCCTAATTAAAACACATAACATACCATTCCTTAATTTGTTAGGCTATTAATTTGATTTCCCGTATTGCAACACTTCCTGTACTTCTTGCTTCTTTCGGTGCTCCTTGTCTTCGTAAGAATGTTAGTACGCACTAATATATATTAGGGTAGTGCTAGAGGGCCTTAATAAGGCCTAAGATTTATGACCTTAATCATATGTGGCATGCCTAAGATTTTTGACCTTAATCATATGTGACATGTCATGTCACATAGACACATAATCAATTTAATAAATCATGTCATTTCATTCTTAGGTAAAAATACAATCTTAAACTTAACAATTAATGGATGCTACATACTAATTTAGAATATTTTCTTACCCTCTTAATATGGATGTGTTCTGTGTTTATACCAAATTTAATTAATTTATTAATAATAACCAAGTTAATAATCATATCAAATTATGCTTTTATACCATAAATTAATTTCATAAATTTATTAAAATTTCCTTGTATCTTTGTGAATCAAAATTTAGTTCTAGACTTTTAACTTAATTATCAATTTTAATATTTACTTTTTTTGAGTAAAATTATGATATCTATATATAAGCTAGCCATATTTTGTATCGAAATTTAAAAATAAAATAAAAATAGAAAATCTCTATCAAATTTCTTTTGGATGATTACGTATATATAAACTTTATTTTGAACAAATTATATACAAATGTAAATTTTTTCTCCTGCACGAAATTGTTTCTTCTTATATATTTCATATATATATATATATTTATGAAATATATGTATTTTCACACTATATTTTAGTGTTCAATCCATGATAGTGATGAAAAGAAAAGAAAAAATGCTAGAAATATATATATTTTAAATATAAAAGAAAGACAAAAATAATTTTCTCTCTCAATAAAAAGACAAAATAATCTAAAGCCATTGGATTTAGAAAGATAAGATTGTTTTTTTGCTTAAGAACGACAGGACATAATCTTTTTAATTAGTGATGTGTCTAAGTGACGTAGGTAGCATGCGACCTAAGATTAAGGCCACAAATTTTAAGTTTTATCAAGGCCAAGAATCATTTTCCTTTATGAGTGCGGCTATTAGGACCTCCAAATTTTCTCACTTGACCTCACTTCATTATGAATTATTAAAATGACATATCTATTCTCTTACACAATGACTATTAAGGATACTAATTAAACAAAAAAGTAATATTATATTTATTCT